>NC_133309.1:23958125-23958209 GCF_012295235.1 Primulina huaijiensis | reverse complement strand
GAGCTGGTCGGGCTTGTATGTTTGCCAAGCAGAGTTGGACTTATTGTTGAATGGAAACCATATCTACGTCTTGAGCTCAAATTC
>NC_133309.1:23945702-23957579 GCF_012295235.1 Primulina huaijiensis | reverse complement strand
TATATATATATTATTGGGGGACTGTTTAGGTTGCATTTTATAGTTTCTTCGAGATGTGCAATGGCAATGGAGTTTGTTTGGATTTGTTTTCAATTGTTGCCGTCGTTCTTTTTTCATAGGGTGTATTCTTGTATTTGACAAGCTTTTGTTGTTGTAAAAAATATTTATTTGTTTATTTTTTGTGATTGAGATAGAGGAACACGTAATCGTTGTCCTCTGTTGTGCATGCAGTAAACCACTGTCTTTAACACAATATCCTGCAAACCACGTCATCAAGTAAACCACACTCTATATATTCTCGCTCAAGAAACAAACTTACATATTTCACTAACTCGGCATTTTATGGTGTCTTCGGGAGGTGCAGTGGCAATAGAGTTTGTTGGGATCTGTTTTCAATTGTTGTCACCGTTGTTCGTTTTCCATAGAGTGTATTCTTGTATTTACCAAGCTTTCGTTGGCGTAAAAAATTATTTATTTGTTTATTTTTTGTGATTGTGATATAGAAAACTGTAATCGTTGTTCTCTGTTGTGCATGGAGTATGCCCTTGGCTTTAACACAATATCCTGCAGACCACGTCACCAAGTAAACCACATTCTGCAATAATCTTGCTCAAGAAAATGTTTGTATGGCAATCAAGTTCATGACTGTTTGGTAACAAACTTATATATTTCACTAATTCAGATGACCTTCGAGTACAAAAAATATATAATTTTTTTGTTTTATTGATAGTGAAATTTACTTTAATTGTTAATATGTTTTACTTCAATGTTTCAATTAGAGTTACTATTTATTTAAAATCAATATGTGACATGAATCACTATAATAAATATAAATTATAGTGATTTGTTCCTTATTTGGGCTTATCCTAATCAGCCTCATTTTATGCACCAACTCGTTGATCATATGAATTTTAGAACTCATTTCTGATTAGATCCATTAAATCATGGTAAGAGCGTTTGGAAGCAATTCCATGATTCCATAGGTATAACTGATACTGTCTACGAGAACCAATCGATTATGATTAGTGTACAATGCAGTCTCTTCATTTCATATATTCTGATCAAATCTGCAACTATTAGTTCATCGAATGTTGTATACGAACTTCGATAACGATATGATATGTTTATAAGAATACATAGTGATGTCGAATGTGCTATTAGAGAACTTTTTTACCCTAATGCCCATATCACACTCTGAACGGAGGATTCCATATACTACTAACTCATTAGATTATTAGGACATCATGTTTGTAGGCGAATGGTGAATTCCTGACTATAATGTACTTATTCTTATATGTGTCGCAATTGCACCCAACCTCATAACTTGATGATCCTCACGGAGTGGTTAAACAAGTCGAAGTACAATCTTACTATGTAGAATTTTAGCGATGTTGTCCCTGGTTGTAAGGACTAATTGTGTATAAGCATAATCATGAACTTATCCACTCGATGAATAACAACCACTTGGAAAGTCTAAGGGATTGTAGTTGAGTGAACTCATCGTATGAGCATCAATCTGCATGTTTGAATATTTTCATGTCCATAATGAAACATGATACACAACATCACAGATTCTATTCTCGAGATTGAGCGACCTTTGTCCTTTTGGACAGCCCAATTGACTACAAACTTATTTTAGAATATACATTAATTTAAATATGTGCTTAATGATTGTCATCACATGTACAACCTCATATTGTTTCCTATAATAAATTCAAGATCTTTATCTATGTAGCTTGAATGAATATACATATAAAATAAATATCAAAATATATAAAATATAAATTATATTAAAATAAATATTATTTATTATATTTGAGTCAATAAGATTTTTAGCCAACAATGTTTGCAGGACATCTACTCTGATAATCACACCATCATTTCTTATTCTTATTTTTTTAAAAATTTACTTCAATAATTCATCCTCTCCCATCAACTAGTTCTTTTCACCAATCAATTAACATTTTTTGGGTAAAGAATATTAAATTTCCCCACACAAAATTATATTTTGACCAATATTTCACGCATGCAGTACTTATCAATAATTGGTTAGTTACTATCGATCATATAATTTTCGAGACCACGACAACTTCCTTCTTAATTAATCCCAAAATTCTATATTATCAATATGTATGATATTTAAATATATCCAATTTACACTCTGCTAACTTCGTTTTTTTTAAAAAAAAAAAAATTTTAATCCATCCATTAAATCTCAAGCTTTGATTTTGGCGAATTAGCTTTTAATTTCAGATACAAAGTTAGATTTGTCTCAATTATTTGTCTCTTTCCTTCCTTTTTCTGCAGTTAGGGCGGAGCTCCTATTACACTCGCAGTCTCTTAAAGATGAGAACCGAAATTCTTGATCAATGGAGGCACCTTAGGATGGCATAACTCATCTTCTTTCTTTTTCAATTACCTTCCTCGCCCAATTGTGTCGATATTTTCATTTTTAGAGAATCACATTTTAACTAAGGCTTTTTGTGGTTATATCAGAAAATGTTACAAAATTTATATTAACTTCTAGTCCTCTTGGTGTCATGTCACCAATTCATGGGATCACACTAATCTTTTTCGATATTATATCGGTGCTTCGATAAAATAACACAAAAAAATCTAAGATTGGACACGTTAATAGACAAAAAAAAAATATTTTTCCTGAAAATTAAATCATTAATCAAAAGCATTGATAACAACACAATTTACTTTATTGATGATCTTTATTTAAATTATTGGCAGAATATTTTGGCTTTAATTATGGGATAGCACTATTCAATTATAAGTCTCTTCAAGAAAGTTCAACAATGATGAGTTTAGAGCCGCCTTCTCCATAATCACTATAGTGATGGTCATCTTCACGATATAATTTTAATATTATCCCCACAAATATAATATATTCCCATGATTTCAATAAATAGATTATTTCTTGTACTTTTTATTGAAATTTTTTTTTTTAAAAAAATTAGTTGTTATTATTAATTTGAGAGCATTATCTTTATTCTATTCCATGATTGGTTCTAATGTTCGAGTTTGAGCTCGAAAATTCGATCGTATCATTGAATGTTTTAACGATCATACTGATTAAAATAGTTTGATTTAATTTAACTGATATTCGATAGTTTTTTTAGTTGGGAGAGGAGTTTGTTACGATTGAATCTGATCAAACCAGAGATTTTATCGGGACATTGATACTGAGAGGATATTTGGATAAACTTATTTAAAACAGCTCTTACATCTTATAAGTTGTTTTAAGAGCTTATAAATTGTAAGGTTTTATTTTAAAAATAATTCATTAAAGTGTTTGGATGAATTCATTTCAAACAACTTAAAGTTTTTAATGTGTTTGGTATTATAAGATATTTTTATTGTCAAATTTCCCAAAAAGGATATAATACTATGAGTTAATGTAAGTAATTATAAATTATTTTTATAATTTTAATATTTAAAAAATAAATATATTTTGTATTTATATTTAGAAAAATTATATTCTTTGGAGAAAAATATATTTAATATTATTTATAATATGCATAAATAAAATACTGATTAAAAAAGTGTAGTTAATAATTTACTCAATATAATGTTAAAACTTTTGTTTTTATATCCCAATAAAAAGATATAAAAAATCAGATTTTAAATTTGATTGTTTAAAAAAAAACGTGATAAAGTTGGGATTTAAGAAATGATGATAAAATGGGATTTAAGAAGAGATATAAGGATATTTTGGAGAAGTGAAATATAAAAATAAAATATTTTTTTAATAAAAGAGGTATATCCCAATTTTGTTTTTTAAAAAATATTTTTATAAGATGTCGAACACCTTATTTTGATAATTTATAAGTTGTTTGTAACTTTTTTATACCAAACAAATTATGAGAGCTTATAAATTCTGCCAAACACTTTTTAAGTCATCGATATATTTAACGGGTTACTAAGGTAATTTTTTCGCGATCGATAAACTATGAAAAAAAATGTTTTTGAAATGGTTAAATCTCACAACAGTTCATAGTTGTTTGCAAGTAAATATACAAGGAATAATTGCACACATAACCCTAATAATTGAATCATGATTAGCAGGGATGGAGAGGTACATGTTTGAGGTTAAGAGGGCAAAAATCCAATATGTACTTAATATGATTATTTTTTAAACAAATGATTATTTTATATAA
This sequence comes from Primulina huaijiensis, assembly GCF_012295235.1. NCBI lineage: Eukaryota > Viridiplantae > Streptophyta > Magnoliopsida > Lamiales > Gesneriaceae > Primulina > Primulina huaijiensis. Next base: position 23,953,413 of record NC_133309.1, on the reverse strand, counting down.
TATATTTGACTTATATATATTTACATGCTGTATATATAAAAGAATAAAATTTCTACTCTTTGGGTGTAAGTTAAATTTAATCTATTAAAAAATCTCCGATTCTTCGAAACGCGATAACTTGTGCTGATCTAAAATCGAGTCGGATTGGATCCGATATTGAAAACTTTCCCAAAACCTCTTCTTCATCAATAAAATCCTAATTAGGGGGCTTAAATCATTGCTCGGATCAATTAATTTAAGTTTATCAATTGTTTAAGAAATAAAATTTATATTCTTATTAATTTCTGATTTTTTTTAAGGTTAGAGTCAATTTCTCTCTATTTCCTATAAAAAAAAATAAAAAATAAAAAAATCCAAATACCCACTATTTTTTAGATTTATTGTAATAAAAACACAACATCAGATGTTGTGCATTTTTTTATACAAAATGATCATTTTTGTAAACCTTACACAGTTTCATATAAATTTGAAAAGTTGTAAGATGAAACAAGTTGATCAGCTGATCATTTCGTTTAAAAAGTACACAACACCAGTTTTTCCGCCACTGTAGAGGATCCAAATCCCTATATTTTGGAATACAGTTTATCTTGTATTTAATTTATGAGCGAGACCTTGTTGTTTAGCCTGAAACAACTCTAATTAATAATATCCGCAGAGGCAATTATTACACTCTAACACAAAAGACGTCGATCGACCTCTAAAAAAAATCCCAAATATTTATTGTTTGCATAAAAAAAAACAAAAAAACAAAATCCCAATTTCAACTAAATCTTGACCGAATCGTATCCTCATTGTGTGGAAGTAAATAGGTGAAGCTGTAGAAGATAAAAGTAATAATAATTGATAAAAAGTCCAAAAACTTTGATATTGTGGTGCACGTGGAAGAATAATCTTAATTTCATCTTACATTCTTTTTTGTAAAATCATACCTCACCAATATGCAATGGAATGTAGACCAAGATCCGCATTATTTCTTATATTATATTAAATAAAAATTAATATTAATTATAGATCTTATTCAGATATTTATTATTATTATATTATATAAATGTTAAATATTACAAGTTGAATTTGTTTGAGCACAAAGAACTCGAGAATGTTTCTGCCCATCTTAAATTTACATGATGCTAATAAACTACTACTACTACAAACTTTCTTATGTCATAGATTCATACCACTAGTAGCAAGAGGTGGCGGCGTGGACGATAACCGGAAAACTTGAAAGATCGAACACTCGGCTCCGTTCGACAAAATAAGTAGGATTAAGTTTGATTCATTTAGGTCATGATAATGTTCAATGTTAACTTCGTATCGCATTCGAGACCTGTTTAGACCTCCACTCCACTCCCAGAGGGAAAAAAGAAAGCGAAAAAGAAAAATAGAGATCTTGAGTAAATATCTTCTCCGAATTGTTTTTATTTGATTTTTATTTTTATTTTTGGAAAAAACTCATAAATCACTAAAATATATATGAGATATGTAGGATAAATTTAGGGCAAAATGACACCTAAATCATAATTTACTCAATTGCTANACTGCCGGGTGATAATGTAAAGACAAAAACTTGTGTGAGACGGTTTCACGGGTCGTATTTGTGAGATAGATCTCTTATTTGGGTCATCCATGAAAAAGTATTACTTTTTATGCTAAGAGTATTACTTTTTATTGTGAATATGAGTAGAGTTGACTCGTCTCACAGATTAAGATCCGTGAGACGGTCTCACATGAGATCCACTCTAATGTAAATTAGTCTCAGCATGAAACTAAAGTAAAGTTTGGTTTAAATTCCGTGTCGTTTTACCAAAAGATGTAATTAGTATAATAATACAAATATAATTAACGTTTAAACCGTACATAAGTGCAAGTGCGAGTTAATTGTTTTCCTAATAAGGACAATTTTTTCACATCATTAGCTTTGATACTAATTATACGATCGAGCGATTGATATTTTACCAAAAGTTATAGCTGGAGGTAACTGTACAACTAAACACTTTTAAATCGCACAATATACGGTAAAATTATACTTTCTACTGTAAAAACGTTTATAAACTTCTTCACTATTTTAACATATTTAACAGTCCAAAAATAATAGATCGATCGCTCTATACAACAGAGACAATTAGTACACTAACTATATACGTAAGATGTATAGGCTAGCTATTATAGAACGATCGGGTCGTAGGGTAGCCAGCCAAAAAGGGAGCCAATGCAAGTTGCAAATGATTTTTTATTTATTTTTTAATCAAACAAGTTGCATTAATGATTTTGATTTTACCCAAATAAAATTGAAAACAATGAAAATTAAGAAAATTGGTAAAATTTGGGGCAAAAACTTGTGTGAGACGGTCTCACGAGTCGTATTTTGTGAGACATATCTCTTATTTGGGTCATCCATGAAAAAATATTACTTTTTATGCTAAGAGTATTATTTTATATTGTGAATATCAGTAGAGTTGACATGTCTCACAGATAAAAATTCGCGAGACTGTATCATAAAAGACATACTCAAAATTTGGATATTCAAATCTTAAAGGCATATATCTTTGTTTCTTTACAGATGTGAAAAAAGGATGGAAGCTTTTTATGGTACAACTTTAAAAATATTTTATTCTATTGGGAAGGATTTAGATCCCCACAACACAATATCGCCATTACATTATTGGACTCGGTTCTTATTCTTCAATCATATGATCATTAGATACATATTTTTTCGTATTAGTGACGAGTCTGTCATACAGAGTTTGTTTAGCTAATTCGATTTATTTTGTTAGTATGATTTTGCAAACTATTGTGTTAGTTCAAGAGTTTACCTCAATCTCAATGTGTATTAAAATGTAACGACAACGACTTCTATCTTAATCAATAAACAGCAACTTATCCATATAAATAAATAAAAAATGAAATAGAATAATAATTAGAATATAAGATATTCGATTAATTATCCAATTGGGAATAATGTTGGTTAATTTCCCTAAGCTTTCTTGCATGAGAGTGGCGCACTGTGCATGAAATAATAAATATTGCTTGAAGTGGAAGGATGTGGAGAAGAATCTATTAGGTCNTTTTTTTCAGCCCGTATTAAAAATAGAACAAATTTTTTATCAGTTTAATTTTTTTTTTTTTAGTCTCATGTTTAAAAATTAAAAATAAAACAACGTAACTCCCACAAATCATAATTTATTACTTTGTATTGGTTGGTTTATTGTCGTATGTTCTGAAATTATGCAACTTTGAGATAAAAATTCAACGACTCTAAAATTATATTGGATATTTAGTTGTGATTATTCGAGTTGCAATAATATTGTCTTATAATGTATATGAATTTTGGATTTTGAATTTTTACCCTAAAAATCTATTGTTGCATATTTTTGGGATAATAATCAATTGGTTGAAATGTTTGATGATTATCGATGTGCAATTATTATTAGGTTTGTTTTGTGATTTTTTTATTTATAATAACTGAAAATTGAATAAGTATGAAATTTCAAAAATAATTCTTTGTTGTAAAATTTTGAGAATATTGAATTTTTCTAGTTAAGTAACTCATGGAATGAAGAAAATAAAAACTGTCAAGTTATTTTTAAACTAAAAGAGCATATATCAACAAATAACAGACAAACATCAATTACCGTCTATGAGTGAACAACATATCAGTTTCAACCAAAATAAGATACCGAAATGAATTAATTTGAAAATTCAGTTCGGTGTTGAGGTGCAATAATTGTCTCTACTAGGTAGAGCGATCGAACTATGACGCTTGGGCTGCTGTGCGATTTAAAATATTTGAGTTGTACAATTACATCAGCTATAGCTTTTGATAAAGCGAAAAACGTTTAGTCCTACATCCGGTTTATTCAGAAGTTGGTTTAAATTTTTTAAAATATAGGTTAGTTCGGTTCAATTTAAGTTTTTAATATAACATTTCGTTTAACCTAACAAATTAAACTTTTATAAATAAAATTAATATTATTAAACTTTTTAATAAAGTTCATAAGGATATAAATATTACAATTTCTAATAATATTTATTAGACAATAGTACTATACTTAAAAATATTTTTTAATAAATAAAATTTAAATTTATTTAATCTAATTTTATATTAAAACATGATTATTTTAAAAAAAATTCTAAAATTTCGGTTACTTGTGTTACTGACGGAAATAATAGATTTTTTCGATTTGGTTTGTTAGGTTTTCGTAATAAAGTTCGGTCGGTTTGGTTTGTCGAAAAAAAAGTTCGGTCGGTTTTAGTATCATATAATTATTTTTTGACATTATATCAGTACACGGATGAAAAAGAATTACATTGAAAAAAAATATATGCAAGTAGTAGTGTACTAACATCGTAAATTGAAGTGATTATCATTACTTTATTAAAAAAACAATTAAAATAAAATAAACATCTGCTTTTTCACATCACTTTCTATGTTAAGTTTGAGTGTATATCGCTGAAACGCATTAACATGCTTTTATAGCAACCAAAAACATTAGCAACTGCTAGAACATATTTATCCTTGTACTTTATAACTGATTGTGTAAAAAAATAACACCGAATTAACTCGATATATGTGTGCGTGTGCAGTGACGGAGCCAGAAATATGGCTCTGCCTGTACTAGAATTTTAAACTCTATAATTTTTTAATATTTTAAATTGATCTACCCGGTCTAATATCATATTATTTCAAAATTATACAAAATTTACATACAAATTTTTTTTGTAAAAAAAATTGGCCAACCGGGCTTTAGCTCGGGTACACATGCATGTGGCTCCGTCACTGCGCGCGCAAGCGGAAATTGTTTTAAAAATCGTGCCGCGATAGCGTAAATTCGATTTTGTGTTTCTAAATAGTAAAGATCTTGTATGTCTTAATACAATAAATTGATTTATTTTGATAAATGTAATTGATTTTAGGAATTTCCTTTAAATTGAAATCATTGATCATATTTTCTTTGAAATTTTCAACCAAAGCTAGGTACACAAACTTTCCTACAAAGCCAAATACAACAAATCAACATAGCCTAATTAGTTCTGGTTTTCAAGCTTAATTACGCCAACATCCTTAATCTTTTCGTAATTGTTTAAAGCTAAAGATTTCAGTGCTTATGAACAAAGTTAATTAAATCTAAATCATGGGATTTTAGACCAAACTAAACACGGACACACTTGGACACATGCAACACCAGTTTTCTTCAAGAAATATTCCTAGGAAAAGCTTTGCAAATCAATGGCGTCTTCATTTCCATGGACAATTTCAAGCACTCCGACAAGTCGACGCCATGTTTATCCGAATGCATCCAGCGGAACTGATGCAGCAACTGAGCCAGCCAGAGTTGAACTGTAGCGAGTCCTAACGTTTTACCGGGGCACACCCTTCTCCCGGCGCCAAACGGCGCCAACCTAAGGTCACATCCCATGATGGAGACATCCTCTTCGAGAAACCTCTCAGGCCGGAATTTCTCGGGCTCGGGCCATATCTCCCCGTCGTGCGTTATGGCCCACATGTTCACCATCGCGGTCGTGCCAGCAGGGATGAAGTGAGGGCCTACATAAGTGTCGTGGATGGAGAGACGGGCCCAGGAGAGTAACGGGCCTGGCGGATGCATCCGTAGTGTCTCCTTAACAATGGCTTGGGTGTAAGGGAGATTTGGGAGATCAGAATCAGTCACTGCCTTGTTGGTTCCGATCACCGTGTCGATTTCGCCCTGAGCCTTGGCTTGGATCTCTGGATGAAGAATCATTCTTGCAAGAATCCATTCTAAAAGAATGGCAACTGTATCTGTCCCTCTGAAGATCATTTCCTGAGGCAACCAAACACACATAAATAAATAAATATTCCTTCATTCAAAGAAAACAAAAAAGAATTTAGTTCCAGATAAAAGATGGATTCATATGATACATAAATGAATATATAAAGGAAGAGATATTTTGATTAATGGAAATATCAATGTTGCCATCATCTAGGGGCCTAAAATTATTCAGATTCTTATGTAAAAAAAAAAAAAAAAAGAATTCGCGGTGAACCAACATTACCAGTAAAAGTTGCATGTTATTTTCAATGAAAAATATTTACAGGTTTGAGCTAAGAAGATGCCTGAAAAATATACCATAAAAGAACTAAAATATAATATCTTGTAGATGAGCATGTATGTTTTGTAGCATCTAACACAGAAAACAAATCAGGCAAATACAAATTTATAGAAAGGTGAAAATGATGTCCATCACGCAAAGCCTGTGGCACTGATGCAACATAAAAACAAAAGATCACCAAAATTAATGCTGCAGGTACTTCATGCAACATGAACATGTTCTTGAAAAAAAATTAAAACAAAAACATATGTTGTTATGAATTAAATTACCCAAAGAACAGCAACCATTTCTGAATCAGTGAGCCTGTTCTCTTTCTCTAGATCAAGCAAAACATCAACAAAATCATGGGATTTTTCTTCAGAAAGCTGTGATATTCTTCCATTTTTACCAACCCTTTTTATCCTGTGCTCCTTTATGATATTTCCAACAAAAATATTTACCCTACAAACCAATTCTTGGCTCCTTCTCCTAACTCCCTGCAAATCCAGCCGCCCAAGAAGTGGAAAATGATCGCTCCAGTTGAACATACCAAGCAGCTCATACCCTTCTTTTACCAATCCTTTTAGCTCCGTCCCGTCTCCGTTTTCGCCATTGAAATCATACATCTTACCAAATACACTTATCATCACATTGTTTAATGAACCAGAGTGCAGCACATTCTTCAATTGAATCTCTCCATTCCTCTTCATCTGCAGCTTCATTTCCTCCACCATTCGAAGCCCGATTCCCTCCCGGAGCTCCCCCAAGCACGATATCCTCCTCGGACAGAACAGATGGGTTCCGGAGATTCTCCTCAAGTTCCTCCAGTACTCTCCATACGGGGCGAACCCCATGGCCTTGTGAAACAGAAGCTCGTACGCGGATTCCTTGACTGGCCGATCCGCGAAGGCCGAGCTGTTCAAGATCTCTTTAGCAGACTCAGGGCTGCTCGAAACAATGAAACGCGTGAACCCAACAGAGAAACACATCAGATACGAAGCTTTCAAGGCCTGAGACACCTTGCACAGGATCCTGTGCGCTAAGGAATTCGTGAAGACCAGAGCGAAACCAAGAACAGGGAGGCCAGAAGGGCCAGGAAGTTCCGTCTTCAGCCTCGTTTGGGTCTTCAAAAGAGCCCATGCAAGCCCGCCTGGTGTCAACCAGAAGGCGAATATTGCGCAAAACAGAAGGAAACAGAATAAAATCTCGACATTCAGCGCCGTTGAAGAGTATCCGGCGGATGGAATGAAGAGGAAACCGTAGTCTGAAGACATCTGAATCGTTGGATAGCGGTGTTTTAATGATTCTTGGGGTCTCTAGTATAATGTAATAAGACGAGGTTGGTTTTGTTCGAGAGAGAGAAGGGGGAGTGGGAGTAATGAGACGAAAGAGTGTGACAGAACGGTTAAATAGAGAAGGTTAGACCAAATTTGATTAAAATAATATTAATATTAATATTAATATTAATATAAAATATAAATTTTTATAGGATAAACTTTTTTTACCATGTTTATGTTGTGGGACATCGTAATATTGTAAATTACGGAAAGTAACTGAGTTAGTTTCATGTCTGAGTGTGATATATTATTGTAAATATTTGGTGCACTTTTGTTTGTTATTAATATATATCGACTTGTTATATATA
>NC_133309.1:23846084-23945286 GCF_012295235.1 Primulina huaijiensis | reverse complement strand
ATATTTATCGACTAGTGGATCGTGGCACAAGTGTCTTGTTGTCGAAAAAAATAATAAATTAAATGTTTTAAATTTTTATTTTTATTTTTTTTGCAATTGTTTTCTCAAGGAAAAATCATATTGTTGTCTATACCTTATAAGACTATGTTATCTTAAGATGCTGCTAAATGAATGAATCTTATCAACTTCTATGAATGATAAATTATAGATCAAACCAGCGAATTGAAAAAAATTATGTGTTATCGTATAATTTTGTATTGGCTAAGTTAATGAGTTGGAGATAAGCGGACTCGAACTGCTGACATTCGCCGTAGTGTAAATCACTGCCTCTCATGGGTCCCTGACTGATTCTACCATAAAGGCCAACGACAGATAATAACTCTCCCCCCAATAGAGCTTACAACTTTCATTAATGTATTGTTCTCTCCAAAGAGCAACTCTTCTCAAAGCACACTCAAAAGGTGTTGAGTTGAAATCTCATTTTAACTAAGGATTATTGTGGTTCCAGCTACAGGAGAACGGGAGATTTCCCCCCTCCCCCATTAACTTAGATCAATTATCAAGGTTTAAGAGAGAAAATAACTTTTTTGTCAAGTAAACTGTTCGATTTTGAGTTGTATTCCACTAAATATTCAAAATTTGGTCTTGGTATAGTAACTGTGATTATTTTTTGGTTTTAGTTCTGTTTCGTTCTATTGTTGACGTGTACATCACCATGTTAGTAATTGGAATAAAATAACTCGAAAGTAAAACCTAGTGCATACCAACCAAACTTTGAATACATCTGAGACGAAAACTCAAAATGTGACAAGTTAATGGACAAAAAAAATTATCTTCGTATAATGAAATTTAATTTTGTAAAAAATTCTAAATTCTCAATAGCGTGAATTAACCACAATTTAAAGAAGTTTGATCGTTTTTTTTTATTAAATATAATATTTATAAAGGACCAAGGTTTAATATTTATTAGGGAGGAAACGGCTAGGTGACTTTCCCTATTCATCTCTTTTAAGTTATATGAAATATTAAATATCGATATAAATATCTATCGAAGTGCGATAAATTTATAGAGAGATTTTCTTAAATAGCCTTCACACAATTACTATAATTAATTTTAATCTTCAGTTAAATTAATTTACCAAAATAATATTTTTTATCATATCAAATTACAAAGATATCTCATATCATTTAAACCCTATTCACCATCAATTTCTTCATCTCAAACTCTGTATTTTATTATCTCATCAATTCCGTGGGTATAGAGGCGGCCGTGAAGCACATCGATCGTATTTCTTTAAACAAGTATGAATTTTTTTTTTCCACTAAATTTTTAAGCAAAAAAATGATTTTATATTGATATTACTGTATGCATAGATATATGAGCTATGACAAACTCATTCTGTTACCAATTTTGTTTATGTCAAATCATTAGAATATATTGTCTAGAATTGATTGCTCTAATTTTTATTTTTTTTAATAATTGACTTGATTATTGTGATGATTTTTCGATAATTTGTAGGTTTAATAAAACTGAACAAATGTTAAATCAACTCTTAAAGAGAAATAATATATAGTTAAACAAATGAATTACGAAAATGGAACATGTGTGTTCATAGAAAAAGGTATTTTAGGATTTTTTTAAAATTATATAAGATATAATGCAAAATGTGTAATAAAGAAGGCCGTTTTGAAAATTATGACTTTGAAATAGACTAGATTAATTAATTTCCCTAAATTACATTTATATTGCACAAGCAACCTACACCAGCTAACACCAGGCTATATTTCATTTTGCGGAAAGTAAGAATTTTGATAATGTAAATTGGTTTGTTTTGGATTTTAGTTTTGTAATTGGTTAAAGTTTAGTTTTAATCTAGTAAATTAGATTTTTTTTCCGGAAATCACTAAATTCAACGAATATTACTTATTTGACATTTATCTTCTCTTACGTGGCTAATGTAGTGATAATAAAACTTATATTTATATTACATATATTAAAATCTACCTAAGAAAAAGGAAACTTTTTTCCTCCCCGTTAAAATATCGAGTGTCTTTTTTGTATGTTTTTTTCTCCATTTATTTTTTAGCTTATATGAATTTTAATGTGTATAACTTGAGTTCTGTTTGCACCATTTGAGCCAAATAAAAAATGATCGATGTCAATTAAATAATATTTGATATGTTTAGTCTCTTATGGGAAAAAAGTTTAAAAAAAAATCTAAATTACTGGATAAAAATCAAAATTTGTCAAGTTACAGAACAAAAATCTAAAACAGATCAACTTACAAGATTGAAATCAAAATTTCTCCTTTCACTTTGTACAGTATAAATTATACCATATCAAAATTGCATGGTGAGGATATTGAACACTTTAATTTAATTCTGTTATTAAAAAACTTTTGCTGCAAGTTTTTTTAAAACTAAAACTAGGATAATTTTTTTGTGAAAATCTTTATGACATGAAAAATAATAAATCAAGGATATATAAAGAATAGAGGATAAAATGAATATATAATCAATTCAAAAGCAAAATTGTGACCTTTTGTTTGCATGCATCGATCATATTGATTGCAACATTGTTTTTATTTAGTTTTAGAAGTTAGTAATAGTAATAATATTTGGTACTAGAGAAAGGAGGAATAGCATATATAAACGTGATTTCGTATTAGTTTATATTTTGTGACGAATATTTTTCTTATTTTTTTGGGCTCTCAAGAGTGTATATCAAGCTGATAATTGATACACTTAGTTTATGCTACACTGATATTGTTTCTCTTCTTATTTCAATATCATTATATCATGTAGATCTTTCATATTTCTATTAAAATTGACACATATGTAAGTAATTCAAGAACTAACATTTGACCATATCACAGGATGAGAAATACTCCAAGTATAATTTAGAATAATCCGTATTTAAGCATCAACACGAAAATTCGGGAACTCCGACATCCCAAGTTGATCTCATATAACTTGGACTTGTTATCGGCCAATTCACAGTTTTTATCATGTAATTTATAAATTTTTCATTTTTCGTTATGTTTTCAGCCAATTCACAATTTCAGTTCACTCATTTGCACGTTATTATTTTCTGACACTACATTAACTTTCCGTTTACATCTTACTCGTATGTATCTGATGATGTTTATAATTGAATTATAGTGCATATACTTTTTCGAATTTGGGAGAACATGAATGATACTTTCTTATGTCGAGAGACCGCCGGAAGTATCTGACTGGGAGTCGACCGAACCGAGCAGCACGGTGGCTATCATAGAAAAGACATATTCACAAAGATTTCAAATGGAAAAAAGATTCAAGTTATTGAAGATGACAACAGAAGTTGAAGCTCTGATGCTTCTTATTCCATATCATAAAAACAACAAAGTTATGGCACAAAGAGGTCCCTGTGAAGCACAAACTCGCTATCATATGATCAAGCAACAGAAGATTAGTCATTTTATCACATCAAGAAATCTCAACGTTGTTCACTTTAGTAAAAATCTGGAAAAGGCACTGCCAAAGAACATATTTATTTTAAACCACCCCATTCTCAATCACAAATCAAATGTGAGAGCTTGTGCAAGACTGCCATCAGGTTCCAGTCTTCGACAGTGGATCCATCACAGGTTAGTTTTTATGTCTCGGCATACTTGTCAACATACCTCGGCGACAAAGTACCAAAAAAATGGAGCATTTAAAAATTGAATGAATCTAATCTAAATAACCAAAAGGTGAAACTTACTATTAGGATATTTAGTGTGAAATTTCTGAGTCAACACGGACAGTAGATGATAATATCATAAAAAGCATACAATTAGGCGCCATAACAAGTATATTCTTTAAGTATACACAAAAAGGACAGAAAGAAGTGTACAGTTAACATTATCATTAACACTTTGCTGTGATCTTGTGGAACATGAAAAAGAATTACTTGATGAATTAACAGTAAAGTCAGAAAATCTAATCTTAGTTTCCAAAAAAGGCATACCATGATAAGCTTGGTCAATTTTCCTCGTGATGAATCTATGTAGTGGTTAATTTTTGCCTGAGATTTTGGAATTTCGTGGCTCTTCATAGCACTAGATAACTGATCAGCTGTTTTCTTGACAATGGTCTTAAACTTCTTCATGTTACCTTGCAGCCATAACGGTTTTAAAACCTCCTTCACAAAAGTAGCAATAGATACCTTAAAAAGCTTCATTGATCTGGAATCCTTTCCCTTTTTATCTTTTCCAGATTACTTAACTTGAGTAATCTCAATTTCTCCTGTTTCATTATAGCTGCACCATGTGGATTTCCTGGGATTCCATTCACAACAGCACCAACCTCTGCATCTGTTGTCTCTCCAAATTCTTCCAATTAAGGAGAATAATTGGCAGATACAACTGCAGCTTCTTCCAGTTTGAATCAATGAATAATCATAAAAATCACAGTGGTTTAATTTTCTACTGATCAGCTATTCCAAATGGATTTGGAGCTGGCTCTCAATGCTGTCTAATAGGGGATTGTATTGCTTGCCTACTGGCCTAGACAAAAACACCTCAGCTAACCGAGCAGAAGTTAATGATAAACCACACTTGGCAAGTTAACACTTCCCAACTTGTGCCGATAGACATGGTTAGAGCTCAAACCAAGCGGAGGATCTGTCTAAAGTTATACCTTCTGTGAATGAAAATATGATACAATATTTTGTCTACTGCTAACCACCATAGCCAACTTGACACGGACCTGACTAAAGGTATACGCCCTTTTTAAGCCACTGATCACTCGACATTTTTAGCATCTTCCATGGACTTCAGATACTGTTGTGGCCTGAAAAGTTTCCACATGCCAACCGGATGACGGCTTCTAACTTGAACTTCTCCAGAAAATCTACCGTATACCTTTTCAAGTTCTGGATACGGCTTAACATACATATTATAGAATTTCAATCTAGTGAGCTTGACTAGATTTCTCAGACGCAACTCATCTCCGACCCCACCCTTTGACCTTAAATTATCAATCACATTGAATCTAGGAACAATCTGTTTATCCAAATTCAACCCCAAATATTCAGGAACCTCGACCAGGCATTGTAGGTCAAACCTCATTTTCTGTACCAAGAATTCAATTTTCTTCTCGATCTCCCCTATCTCATACAAAATCACCCTTGGTTCCTTCCACAGTACCGCAAATGCATCTCTATATATCAAACCATGCTTCCTTAAGCAACTTATCCTCAGCTTCACTTCATAACCAGCTCTAAACTCTCCTCGCCGAAAAATACGCTCTTTAATTGCCATCCGGCACTTCAAACTCCTCAGCAATTCCATACACCGTATAAGCTCTCCATTTTCCAACTCAAGAACTACAGGATCTCTAAGAACCTCTCTCTTAACCTCACTTAAGCTAAAACCTAAATCTTCAAACTCATCAAATAATGGTTTCAACCTATTTTCCACTCTATACGCCAAAATCCCGGGAAACAAACAAATAATTCTGTTGATTTCTTTCCTCCGGACTCCAATCCCCATCAAGAACTCAACTTTTTTCATAATTTCATCTCTTTTCGACACCATTACCATAGGCTCTTCCTCTAAAATCCTAATAATAGTGCCCTCAGTGAGCCCCAAATCCTTTAAATATAGGATACACCTAAGAACATCATCTGGGCTCAACCCCAATTTCTTTGCAACTTCAAGGACATTCTTAACTGCCTTGGATGTGATGTTACAAATTTGCAATTGCAAAAAACCCATCTGCCATTTTTTCAAGAATTCCAGTTCTAGAACTCTGGGACAACTACTAACAGTTGAAACAAGAAAATCTTGGGAAAGCTTCAAAGACAACAGGATTTTAAATGATTTTTCGACTTCTGAGGGGCTTGAGTCGAGTAAAAATTCATTCTTTCTTAGGAAATCAGGCATCTGAGAAGGTGAAAATCCATACCTTTGGAAAAGGGATGCTAAATTCGAGTGATGGGAAGCTGCGCAAACGGAAAAAGATTGAACATTTGTGTCTAGAAACGGAGGGGCGGTGATTGAAATTGCTGATTTCTTGATATATTGAAGCAAAGGTCTGATGATAATATTCCGTGTCGCCATTTTCGTTGCTTGATTTACAGATCAATGGCGGACATTTCGGTTCAAATCCCAAATACTTCAATGATCGTGGCAAAGCCGGAGTCTTGATTTTCTCCGTTATTCAAATTTAATTAAAAATTGAGATAAAAATAATTAATTCAGAATCTCGAAAAAATTAATAGATTTTTTTTTTTTTTTGAGAAATAACCCTGACATAAAATATTAAGCCAATTCCGAATAGTTAAAAAAAGAAATTAAACTAGGAGAGGGAGAGGCGCTTTGTAACAAACCAAAAGTGAACAGTATTTTAGCCAAAATGTGGGCAGCTCGATTCGTTGATCTATAACAACAAATTGACACAAAGATAAATCTATACCTAAGAATTTACAATCTTCAATAACAATGCCAATAACAATGCCTAGACTAGAAGAATCTGGTTTAGTATTACTCAGAGCCTCGATGATCACAAGAACATCGGATTCCATACTGAGAGCCTGTTTGGTATAAGAAGCTACAATTAAAAAAGTGCTTTTGTTATAAAAAAAAAAAAGTGCTTTTTTAATTTTTAACTTGTTTGGGTGGGCTTCTAGTGCTTAAAAAAGCACTTATTTAAGTTGAAATTAGAGCTTTTTTAAAAGCCCTATTTTAGAGCTTTTTTCACTGGTTTTTTTAATAACCTAAAAACCAACATCCACCAGTAGCCTCCTCTCAATCTTTTCTCCATTCTTCTACAAGGTACAATTTTTTTTTCGGTCTTTGTTCGTTCATTTTTTTTCTGCTTTCTTTTTGCTGCATAATCTACACTCCCTATTCATTTACATCTGTATTACGTATTGTGAATTAGATAATTATGTTACAATTCGGTCAATGATACGATATTGTGAATTAGAATGTAAATATTAACCATTGTTATTAACAATTATTTTTATGGTTTGTAAGATTTCAATATTTTATTGTTTTGGTATGGATTTAATTATTTATATTTATACATCACACTTGTTTAGAAATCCGTTATAAAATATATATATATAAATTAATGAGTTAAAAAAGCACTTTAATGATATGTATCCAAACACATTTATTAATTTAAAAAGTGCTTTTTATCTATTCATCCAAACACAATATTAACACAACTTTTACTTAAAAAAACACTTTTAAAAGCCAACTTAAAAAAGTACTTTTTTAATCAAAAAAACTTTTGATACCAAACGGGCCATGACGTTGGGACGATCCAAACTTTTCATCCAACTGTGAGCTTCTCGAATACTGAACGCTTCTGCCAATGTGGAGCTGAAATGCCCACGCAATGTTCCATGCTGATCTCTAGACCTCATGTGTATTTTCTACATGTTTAATAAGTACTTGATTTCTTTTGCTGTCTCACATTAACATTTTCAAATTTGAATTAAAGATTTTCTCTTTTTATACATTGATGGTACCCCTGTAAGAGCCCGGGTCATGGATGACCCGGGATATCAGATGGATTCCCAAATCAGGGTCAATCTGCAGGATGGATTCTTCTGAAGCCTGGCAGGTGCAAGCCCGGACTCTACTCCCCGGGCAACCAGACGCCCGGGCTCTTATACAAGCACCCGGGTAACCGACCACCCGAGCCACCTCGAGAATTGAACCACACTTGAGTATATTAATATGGACAATCTTATCTGTCAGAGCAACTTGACTTTGGCGTGTCATATAAGTCATCAGGAGGTGTGGACGACCGTCCTATCTCTGACACTAATCCAAGTGGTTGACAAAGTCAGACAGGCGGGATGTGACTAGTGTGTGATTTGACATGTCAGAATGTAGCCGTCCTACTATAATTAGTAGGTAGCACGCAGATCGAGATCATCAATGCATCCCCTACTATAAATACCAGGTTTCATCTTCACATTTACAATTCATTGATTCACACCAATATCACACAGTCATCACTTGACTACATTGGTTTTATCTCTTGAGTACCCTGCTGACTTAAGCATCGGAGTGGCCACGCCGGACACCCCTCCGACGCCCATTCACGAGTTCATCTCCTTGTGTGCAGGTTACAACTGAAGTCGTATTACAGAGATATGTCTCCTTGCTCTTATTCCCTTCATTATCTTGATAGCAGATCCGGTGGAGCATTCGACCCGGCTCGTCCATTTCACCCGGATCGCATCATACATGATATTATATATGTACATATAGTCAAAAAATGTGTATAAATTCTATCTTCTAAATATTTTCTTTCATTCTGACAGACAATTACCATGAAAATGAAAAAAATCTTCATATTTAGCATAATAACAAATCAGATCAAAAGAATCAAATTCATAAACAATCCAAAATAATACAGAGTTTTCAGGTACATTTCTAATAAAAATTTCTAGCTAATTTTGAATATCACAATCGACAAAACATGATTTCACATGTCTACGTTGAGTAGAACTATCAAGAATTATGGTTCATTCGAGATCGGCGTTAGTCCAATTGGTTTCACCCTACTTCACCTTGCAATGACTCAAATTCGAGTTCTCTCGAATATGAAATTAAAAAGAAAAATAATGTGGATAGGTACGAATAACCCCATTTGGTCTACATGATCAGATATAGACCACCACATCCTAAATACCACTGGAGCTATCAGACATCCTTCCGCCTGCCACAAATTTTCCCAAGAAATACACATGCATATAACCCAATGGTTTTTACATGGAGAAAGTTTGGGTTTTTCAAATTTTTTTCTTTTTATTACAAAATAATTTGAAACGATGTTCTGACAACTTTAAAGACGAAGAAATGATTAGTTTAAGGCAAGAACAAGACAATATTCAACTATTCAAGAAATAATATCTGAACGATTTTTACTAACAAATAAATGGGCCATTTAAATTGGAAGGAAAGTAAACGACCGACACATACATATCCAACTTTATCATATACACATGAGTATATCGGTCGTTTTCAGGAAAAAAAAAAAGGATATCACTTAACTGATAAAACAATTCTCAACTGTGTATGGTTACAATTACAACTACGAGCACTAGAGCCCCTGCATAAAATTTTGTACTGCTAATTCCGCCAACGATGAGTATCAGCGACTCGACGACCCTCGTTCTTGCTCCAGTGTAATTAGAATCACTGCTGAGTATTTTATTGATACGACATATATAGGTGAATAGTTTACCTGCATAAGAAAACAGCCTTTAATCCAGAGTTAAGCTACACGAGTCATAGCAAGAAAGTCGACGTATTGTAGCATCACTGCACTTCGTTTCTATTGCAAATCATATCTAGTGAAAAAGTTTGCACTAGATTGGCATATCCAGCAATTGACAGGAGTTCGAGTTCCATGTTTGGCAGGAAATACACGATTTTGAACTTCATAAATCAAGACAATTACGAACCTCGAAATGGGTAACCATGACAGGATCCCAAATCTCTTGGGAATTTCTTAAGAACGTGCCAATATCTCTTATTTCTGAAACCGTTAGATTCCATAGCCAAGACATCATTCAAGTGTTCGAGTTGCTCCTTTTAGGATGGGTTCCGACCATAGAATTACTCATTTCCACTTCCATTCAAGAACTTGTGAACCAATTGAGACCACTTTAAATTTTAGCTGGATACCCCGCAACTCTCTGCCTTAACCGGGATGTCTCCGCCAACAAAGGATGCATCAGATCTTAGTTCGGTAAGGGTACAACAATAGAACAGCCAAATACATGCAAATGTCAGAAAATAAGTCTTTCATTGATCGCAATCCATATAATAAAGTATTAGAAAATCGGGGACCGGACAGCAATGTAACAACTAGTTCGGTAAGGGTACAACAATAGAACAGCCAAATACATGCAAATGTCAGAAAATAAGTCTTTCATTGATCGCAATCCATATAATAAAGTATTAGAAAATCGGGGACCGGACAGCAATGTAACAACTAACAGCAATTTGTAACAACCTGGAATTGTAAGTTGTAACATCTTTCTAAGATATAACATCCTTTCAAATGCATCTTCTCTAAAATAAAACATTCTTTCAAACACACGAGCAGATATATAAAATGTTGTGGAAAGAAAACATGAATATGATAGCCAGCCATTAGCTTTTTCATTTTTTGATTGCATAGCCAGACATTAGTTTTGGAATCGGTGATTTGGGCTCATGTTAAATCTACACATTCACCATTCCGGTTGCCAAAACTAAACCATGTTGAAAGATTTGAGCTATCAATTTGTTCTAAAACACCGGTAATGAAACAATATTACTAAATGTATCCATATCATAAAAACAACAAATTTATCGCATGAAGAGGTTCCTGTGGGCTGTGAAGCGCAAACTCACAATGATTTGATCAAGTAACAGAAGATTAGTCATTTTACCACACCAAGAAATCTCGATGTTGTTCACTTTATTAAAAATCTGGAAAAGATGGAAACAAGTGAACAAGCCGAGAAATAAAGCATCCGAAACCATGAGAAAATTTATAAGTCATATGATGAAACTGCACCTTAACCCAGAAACAGTCAATATACTTCAGTGTCACAGGCTTGGTTCTACTAAGTCCATACCTTCGATCAAACAATATTCAGGTTCTGAATCCACATCATGGAAATACTCGTAAATATGGCCTCCAACATAAGGATAGAAGTCTTCAGCCCCTTGACAGGTAATTATTCGAATTCTACATTCAACAAATGAAGAAATTAGCTAGCATTAGACACATTTTCTGCAACACAATGACATTAAACTCTTCGTTAGATATCTGGCGCAAGCCAGGTAAGCAAAGAAATCATAGTACCAGATTTCAAACGAAAGCTCCTCAAAACAAGGAAGGGGATACTTATAGTTGAGACAATCGCATGCATGACCAAAAAACATGAAATAAAATTTGTGGTTTATGAATTCTAAATCCCTTAGGTGAAATTTAAGAACTTACTAAATTTTAAAGAGGAACATAAAAGGAATAATTGCTTCAGATCCTCTACATAAATAATATTTCCTCATTCAAAATTACATGACAAAGTATCACCTGAGATCCTTGGCAATGGTCTCCAAGTCTTTTGCTGTGTAATTATGTCTAGATGTAAATTTTGCAGACCGTTGCATTTCAAACCCAATACATGGAAGAAATAATTATTGGAAATTGTAGATTGAAAGTGGAACATTTTGAGTAAAGAAAATCATGCAGTATATGAGAAAATAAAACCATGCAATATATGATTAAAGACAATCATGCAATAGAACTCCGTACGGAACTGCATACCCAAAAATATTCATCTACACCGTACATGATACGAAAATCATGTGTGACCAAACAAGGAAAAAAGCAGCCCAGAAAATAATTCATTACATTCGAGACTTTCGAGTTAAAATACCTCACAACTTTTACAAAATTTACATTAATATATTACTGGCCCGAAGTACGGCTCCAAAATGCTTGATTCTTATTCGTCTGACTCAGATTATTTTAGGATTAGAAGCTGAAGTATCCCTTTCAAAGGTACTGTCAAAAACCATATTCATTTTAAACCACCACGTTCTGAATCACAAGTCAAATGTGCGAGCTTGTGCAAGACAGCCATCAGGTTCAAGTCTTCGCCAGTGGATCCGTCACAAGCCAGATTTTATGTCTTGACATACTTGTCAACATACCCCTGCAACAAAGTATCAAAAAATGGAGCATTTAAAATTGAATGAATCTAATCTAATTAACCAAAAGGTGAAACTTTACTATTAGGGTATTTAGTGTGAAATTTCTGAGTCAACTCGGACAGTAAATGATACTATCATAGAAAACACGCAATTAGGATCCATAACAAGTATATTCCTTAAGTAGACACAAAAAGGACAAAAAAAGAAGTGTACGATTAACATTATCATTAACACTTTGCTATGATATTGTGAAACATGAAAAAAAATTTGCTTGAAGAATTAACACCAAACAGACAAACTAAAGCCGGAAAATCAAACCTAAGTTTCCAAAAAAGGCATACCATGATAAGCTTGGTCAATTTTCCTCGTGATGAATCTATGTAGTGGTTAATTTTTGCCTGAGATTTTGGTATTTTGTGGCTCTTCATAGCACTAGATACCTTATCAACTGTTTTCTTGACAATGGTCTTAAATGCCTCCTTGCTCATGCTACCTTGCCGCCATGACGGTTTTAGAAACTCCTTCACAAAATTAGCAATAGATACCTTAAAAAGCTTCATTGATCTGGAATCCTTTCCCTTCTTATGTTTTCCAGATTCCTTAACTTGAGTAATCTCAATTTCTCCTACATTCATTTCAGCTGAAACGTGTGGATTTCCTGGGCTTCCATTCACAACAGCACCCACCTCTGCATCTGCCGTCTCTCCAAATTCTTCAATTTCAGGAGAATAATTGGCAGATACAACTGCACCTTCTTCCAGTTTGAATCTATGAATATCATAAGAATCACCAGTCGTTTCATTTTTCTGCTGATCAGCTATTCCGAACGAATTTGGAGCTGGCTCTATGCTGTCTAATAGGGGATCATATTGCTTGCCGACTGGCCTAGACAAAAACCCCTCAGCTAACCGAGTAGAAGTTGATGAGGAAACCATATTTGGCAAGTTAAAACTTCCGAACTTGCGCCCATAGACATGGTCAGAGCTCAAACCAAGCGGAGGATCATGTTTACTATTAAATGGTGTGCCGTTTTCCTGGATCAAAGCATTTGCAGTAAATTGGGAGCTTGGTGGATTATCAAAAGTGGATGCATAAGGATTGAAATTATTTGAAATTCTCCTCTCAAGAGAATCTGGAGCAATCCTTGATGTTGAATTCACGCCATAGTAATTTTGTTGTAGGTATTGTAGGCTACCAGAAGGATTACTGCTTGAAGGCAGACTTCCCACGAGAAAAGTATTTGTTCCCCTTGGTGGTGAATGCATTGGAAATGATTTTGGTAGAGACTCATAAACAGAATGTAAAAAATGCATGTGCGGTACTGAATGTGAGGAATCTTCTGCTGACATATGACGTTCAACCTGCTGACTCATTAGATTGCTAGCATACGAACTGCTTGATCTGTTATGATCTGCTTTATGGGGTATTTGATCAGGATCTTGAGATAAAGGGTATGCTTGATACTGACCAATTTGAGATTGAGTACGTAATTCAGAAGGATTGGTTCGTGTAGATCCATATGAAGAGAAACCATTTCCTGGAGGCAGTAAAGACTGTTGTACACGTTGGTCCAGTAGAATGCTCCGATCCCCACTTGTTACATTTGAAGTCAAGCGAGTGTGTCGTGGCTGAGGTGGTGAAACAATCGAGCTTGCCGAAGACTTGGGTGGCTCATGAATACGAGAGTGTTGGTAAGGCACTGGCGCTTGATAGGGAGAATTCTGATCATTTTTCAGGAGAAACGGTGCCATAGATGACACCAAGTTATGATGTTGGGAAATTCCACGACCAAAGTGGGAACTAGCAACCAGGGAGACTGAAGGCAATCGAATGGGTAGCTGCAACGAACTTGTAGCAATAGATGGAGATAAATCATTCAAATTCCTGGACAGGGGTGGGACCTCATCAATTGAATAGGGTTTTGTTTTAGTGCTTCCACCACCCCATAGATTCCCAACAGGATCCACTGCTGGATCAAGCTTATCAGAAGGAAGATGAATTGACAAGGCTGCTGATGATTGAACAGGAGAAGATTCACAAGTCAAAGAACCAGCCATCTGTTTACTTTTCTGATCAAAAAGCTGAGAGTTCGAGTGCAAAATTTTTGCATGAGATTCTTGGATTAGAGAAATTTCGTTACCCAAGGCCATGTCAGGAGAAGAACAACTTGAAAGATTTCTTGCCGCAACATCAGCAACTAAAGGGGATGAAGATTGTACATAATTTAATTTAACATGGAACTGTGCCATAGAATCAACTGGCAGTTCTTTTTTATCTTTTACTTCCTTCACCCCATGTGTCTCTTCAAGAAGTGTCAACTCTTTATCATTCGCTACTTTGTTCTTGAGGACTGATTTTTTCTCAGGAATTTTCTCCGCATGCAAGTTGTAATTTCCTAAAGTAGGTGGTGCATCCTGATACTGTTGTCTGCCCCAACTATTCCTCAACCTCTCACTCTTGTCGGACTCATGGTGTGAATACCGACAAGTGGCTCCACGATGGCATTTACCGCGAAGAAAATCAAAGCATTCAGGAAATTGGCCCTTTCCACGTCTCAGTTTATCTCCATCAAACTCACTGCCACGCCTTAGAACAGGCGATTTACTCCTATTTCGTCGTCTCTTAGGAGACAAACTGGAAAAGGAAAAATCAGCAAGAATTTGAAGTACTCATATCCAAATAAAAGTTAGTCAATTGTATGAAATTATACAGAAAAAAGATAGACCGAAATCTAACTCCAACCTGCGAGATTGGCGTCGCCTCTCTTTTCTCCTAAATGGACTTCTCCTCCTATCACGTGGAGAGCGACTTCTGCTTTGACTTCTACTCTGTCTTCTGCCTCTCCTTCCATGTCTCCGAGTATATCGTGGTGAATTGCTGGTGTCGCTGTCACTAACACCTTCTCTAACCAATCTTCCAAACTCATCTATATTCGATTTAGCATCATTACTTCTCATATTTGGCTTCTGAATATTGGCATCTTCAAGATCATTTCCAACCCTGATAGATTCTTGATTTCTCAGATTTCTATCAGAAAATTCCTCGGTTTTCCCAGGTGCAAAAGATACAATCGTGGATTTTGAAAGCAAATGTTTATTGGACTCAAGCTCTGACACAAAATCATCCCTCTTTTCAGTATCAAATTTTGAACGGCTAATATCTCCACTAGGACTTTTTACATCATCTTCAGAACTATCATCGGTAATGTATCCCTGCAACAGTTTAAAAGGACTTGCACTTCCCATAAGCTGATCAGAGAGTTTCCCACAAATAGTATCCGCAGAAACTGCTGGAAGATTAAGTTGGCTGAAATTTGTATGTTGGGCAGACGATAACTGTGCATTGACATCCAAATCATTTACTCCAGTTGCTGTTGGGGCTGAATCATTAAATTCAGAAACTGCATCCCCAGTGACAGGCTGATCACCAGATGATGGGATTTTAGGGCCTGCAGACATAAACTCATGAGTGAAAAGTATCGAAACTTGGTAACTTCTAACATCAGCCTCAATGATCTTCCTGGAAAACAGGAATTACCAATCAACACTCCATTTGGTTGGAAAAACTATTTACACATTGTGGGCGACAAAAAAGAGATCCTATACATGCTAAGTAAATATTTAGAAGGACAAACTGCCACAATCATTTACCAGGCTCAAAGATTGAAGTGTCGCTAGCTTTATTTCGGGGTACACAAAAATTGACTATTTTGGTCAGCAACTTACAAGATATTTACCTACACCGGTAGGTTCCTAGCGACTGATCATTAGTTCCTGCGGGTCGTAGATCATCTCTAGACAGAACAAAAATGAGCCAACGATTAACATTTTATTTTTCCCAGAAATCGTGACACTACTAGTAAGGAATGGCTTTTTTAGTAGTTAATCGTCATCTTCAGATTTTGTAAGATAAGTGGAACAGAATATGCTTGGAAACACACAAAGAAACATTATTGTGCTTATTATCCTTAGATATCTTATTTCTTATACCTATATGTTCCATTACTAATATCTAAAATCCATCATATAAATAAACCTTGAGAAGGAAAAAGTCCAAGTACAAAACTATATTTTATTTTTAAAGTTTCTTATTTTTATTCCCTGAAAGATAAAGTTGAATTTAATGGTCAAGGCTAGTGAGCATTCAACCGAAATTGATATATTCATGTACATCTCATCCAAGAACAAGAGAAAATTGATATGACAACACAAAAAAATTTCTCGGAGAAGGACAAGTTATAAGACAGCTCTTTTCAACTCAATCAAGGCTCATTCCTTCTAAACCCTTGACTATAATCTAATAAAAAAAACAAAACAACCTCGAAACATCTAGTTAAGTTCAAAGAATTAAATCTAAAAATGTTTTTGGCGAAAATCAAGCCAATTAGTGAATGAATTTGAAAATAAATAAATAAACAAAAAGAGATTTCATTGGAAACATTAGTAATCTCAAGTTAAATGAATGATGGCAATCTCATGTATGGCACACATATGCATGACTCACATGCATAAGGAAGGCTTCTGGAAGGATGTAGAATTGGATATAATTATTCTTTCTGTTTCATTAGGTATGACAAATCCAACAGAATATATCTTCTTTTGTTTTTCTTGCTTATGTAATTGTATATAAAAAAATTCTTAGTTAATGAAAATAGAGTGAGGATTACATCATTTTACTCCGTCTTTATTTTCTCAACTTCTTATGACAGAAAAATCCCAGTGGGACATTGTTTAAGGCATCATACAATTAGCACTTTTTAAAATCCAGAACAAGCAAAAAAGATCTTTAAAAAAAAGGCTGTATAAAAGACAAGGAGAACAGCCAGAAAGGAAAAGGATATCAATTAGATAAACATCAATATTGATGCAAGTTAATATGAGTGAATCTTGAGAAACAGACAAAATAAGAATCCAGGGTAATTTTCATGGAATGGGGATAGATTCTACCTCAGATGAGAAGAAAGAAAACAGAAGAACCAATTTTATACCTAATAATGAGGAACCAGCATAAAGTAAACTTCCGTCAAGAGCTACATCGGACAGTCTACGTCCTCCAGGATGCTGTGAAACTTGCACATGCTCCTTGTGGACATCATCTTGTGGTAATGAAATGCGCTCCTCATTCAGATTTCTAGATAAGCAACTCTTCTCCACATCAGGCTGAGTTATATCATCTACAAGTCCATTAAAAAACAAAAAATTAGCAGTCATAGCCAGCACACCATTGTTAGCTTATATCAATATTCACCAGGTTAAAATAATCGCTAACAATACAAGCACTGCTTCAGTAGAAAATTTTGCACCTTTAGTTACATAATTATAATTTGTTTAGGAAAAAAAAGCACAAACGAAAATTAGTTTATAAGCATCACAAAAACACTGTGAATAAGTCACATCCCGAAACTAATATACAACGGTTTCCTCAACCTCCAAGTTCACTAGTGACATTCAAATCCTTTCTCCCATTCGAAAAGTGTTTCTTTGTACTGCTGTAATTTCCAAAAGGTACGAAAACAAATTTCGATACAAAATACAAAACAAATCATCACTGGCAGAAGTTCTCTTCTCAGCAACCCTATTTCACAGGTAGGTATTTAGTTAGTCTACTTCCTCCAAGGGTAAGAGAGGCAATCATATAGCAATGCTGACACGGCCTGGCTAGGGTATTCTTTCCAGAACAAGGCAACTCCCATATACAAATGCTTTCATAGTAGCCTTGAAGAATCTTAAACTTGAAATGCAACTTAACCAAAAAAAATGGATAAATATAAAAAAAATTCATAATTATCTTAGCTATAAGCAATTGGAACGCCAAATAAAGACATTCTAACCACCAAAAAAACACTAACATTACAGATATTGGAAAAAAAATGTTTCATAATCGACAGGGTTGATAATGGATATTCAAAATGATTTTGATAAGAGTAGCCCCAATTTGTCTCACACAGGACATTATGCCAATACATTGACTGCAGGCATCAGGAAATCATTATCTATCAGCAATGCAAAGTGCAAACACAAACTTAGAGTATCTAAAAGGACAAATAATACATCATAATATCTTATTTAACAAACATTGCCATAGCTCCTTTAATTTGCAGGTAATAATAGTCAACTCAGAGCTCTTCAGGGATGCAGAACTATGTGCAGATATAGTAATTCAGAAATGGTAAGAAAGAACCAAATCACAATTTCTAACAATTGCATAACTTATACAACTGAAAAACTGTTAGCAACCAAAAGACTTTTTCCGGAACAGATACAGGTGAAAGAAAAATCAGAAGAAACAGGTCCAAATAAAGTAATCAATTCAGATGTCAACACCTCAGCATCATGTTAATTGACAGAAAAACTCAATGCTAACCTTCCATATCCATATCAGAATTAGCGGGAGATTGTGCAAAAGTGGCATCTGTAGCTTCCGGAACAGGGACAATTTCAGTTGAATGAAAAATCATATTGACATTATTTGCATTTCTATCATTTGCAGTCTTCGCTTCAGAAGGGTGATCTTTTGATATTGAATCATTCTTGTATGGTGAGTCCTCCTTCAAGTCATGGATTCCATCATTCTTTGAATGACTAGGTGGTGAAGATGGAGGAAGGGGTGGAACTCCAGGAGGAGGAGAAGGGGGCAATGGAGGTGGGGGTGGAGGTGGGGGCAGACGCAATGGCGGAGGTGGCAGGGAACCTATAGAGTGTAGATAGGAATGTTGAGACAATGGGTGAGTAGAAGTCGCTAATGGAACGGTTATTGAGGAACTAGAAGTGGGCAAGTAAGACGGCAGAGGGGGTCGTGAAGCATGATGAGATGGCGGTTGAAGGGGTGGACCAGCGCACCCTTGTAAGGAAGGCAGCAGGTAAGACCTAGGTGCAGGAATGGGCACCGTTGGAGAAATTTGAGCACTTTGACTCCATGGGAAACGTTGTAGTTCAGAAGCTGGAAAGGAACGAGAGGCTTCAGTACTTCCTTGCAATAGTGGAGGCGGTTGATGAGTTAAATAAGATTGGCCAGAATTCACTGTATTAGAAAGAACATGTGCAATTGGACCTTGATGAGGAGCACCAGGTGGAGTACGTATGAATGAAAGGCTGCCTGGTGCACGAGGGAAAGTCGGATGTGCTTGTCTAATAGCTTGTGCTTGTGAACCAAGTGGACTCTGATTGAAAGTCAGAGGCGGAAGTGGAGTAGGGGCAGCAGCCGCACCACCCGGGTGTTGCTGAAATGCATAAGGGGGCACATAAGTACCCTGCCCAACCTGACTGTTAAATTTCTCTTGACTATGCATCTGAAGAAATCAGACAAAGACCATATCCCCCACAAACTAGAGCTGATAGGACTCTCAATATCAGTAACAACTTGCACACTGTCAACCTATGCCTTTGAAGAAACTCCCTGGAACAAAAACAGAAATAATATCACAATTTGGTTAAGATTTGCAAATTCCTCCACACATATTCAGAAGAAATCAAGTATGTTGAGAAATGTAGCACAAATTAGCCTTCAAATCGCACAAGTTATTCCTCCAAGAAGCTTTAGTTAAATCAGAAAATCAAATTAGTGATCTTAGTTTTGCCACAAAATCTTAGAACATACAAAAGCAGACATCATCAACATTGAACCTGCTGAATTAATGACAAAACAATATCCAGGTATAAAACCTGGAGTGTGAAAAAGTCATCACCTTGACTTCGCGATAGAGATTAAAGTACGCTTACAAACCTGGAGAATGTCTCCAAATTTAAATTTTACTTAGAATGAAAAAACCAGTAAGGAAAAACTTTCTTTAGTTTAGCTCTTTAAACATTTCAGTCTGTTAAAAGAAAAGGTCGAAGCATTTTATTAGCTTTTCTAATTCTTTTAAAAGAAAGTGAAGCAAATTTGCCGGAAGCTCTAATTCATAATTTGCCTAAAATCTATCATTTCAGGTCTTTGAAACATGTGAAAAGGTTGTAAACATCCCAAACCAAACACATTAAAATAATTTGTTTTTAAACTTTAATAATCCCTTCTCCAGTATAAGATTTTCAATCCAAGATCACTCTGCAGTTAAATAATCTAAATCCCCGATATCCACATATCAAAAGGAAACCAATCAAAATGCTTAAACAAAGAAACGAGAGCGAAATTAACACTTCGTTATCAATCCATCACTCCCACAAACTGAATCCCAGACAATCAACATTTCAAATAAAACCTTACAATCAAGAAACCCGACTTAACAAAAAGAAATAAACAAAAAAAAAAGTCTTGAAAGCTCACTGAATTAAAGAGATAAAGTCTCGGGAATGCTAGAAAGAATAGATTATCGCAGAACAAGTCGAAATCCAATAGGCCGATTATAGGGTCTAGATTGAAGGGAAACCCTAGAAAATGAAAATTGATCGGGTTGTTTTGGGAATTCTTATTGCTCGCAAGGGTTCCTCCCTCTCTATGCTTTATATTTTTTTCTCCCTTAAAATCAATTTTCTTTTTTCAATAAAAATTTTATTCTTATTAAACATTTTTTGCAATAAAATTTTTATTTTTTTTATAAAACAAATTATTTATTACTACATCTATACTATCTATAATATATTATCTATATTATTTCTATAATATATATATATATAAAAGTTGAGTCTAATAATAAAGACAAAAATGGACACCAATTTTTCTTCCAATTTTGTCATTAAATTGTACTAATATTACTTTTTTTTATTTCAACAAACACATTTGTTTTTTTTTAAAAAAAAAAATTCAACAATTCAAATAGCACTTTATTCTCTCGATAATTTGTCAAATTTCACTTTAATCCTTGAATAATTATAAAAAAAGACTGTAAACACACGCACCACGTGTACAGTGTAACTAGTATTATATAAATAATCTGGCACCTAGAGGACACCATCTTTTGTTTCTCAAATTTCTCTTACATCAATATTTTTTTTATCAAAATTGCATCAACTTATTTTCAATATTACTCATCTTATATTGCACTATGACTTCATTTCTATCAATTATTACTAAATCAAAAATGAAATTAAGCATGCTTTCTTGATTTACTGCGTGATGGTTTTATTCCAAAAGATCGAAGTCGCGGTATTTATTTCACTCAAGATTGGGTCTCTCTACCGGG
Organism: Primulina huaijiensis; assembly: GCF_012295235.1. Classification (NCBI taxonomy): domain Eukaryota; kingdom Viridiplantae; phylum Streptophyta; class Magnoliopsida; order Lamiales; family Gesneriaceae; genus Primulina; species Primulina huaijiensis. The sequence goes on along the minus strand of NC_133309.1, from coordinate 23,924,466 downwards.
TGTTATTCCCGTAGCTTCAGGTGGTATTTACGTTTGGCATATGCCTGCTCTAACTGAGATCTCAGGGGATGATTCTGTACTACAGTTCTGTGGAGGAACTTTAGGACACCCTTGGGGTAATGCGCTAGGTGCCATAGCTAACCGAGTAGCTCTAGAAGCATGTGTACAACCTTGTGGGATTGACCTGTCAAATTGAAATGTCAATGGAAACTGCGGGAATCTGCATATACTTTCTATTACCATCATCAGAGAAAATAGCATTGAAGTCCCAAGAGTTGCTTCTGCTGATTCATGTAGCCAAGTTCCGCAAAAAGACTTGGACAAGAATATGTCTGTTCCTGTATCTAATGATACATCAGCCACAAATGAACACTTTTGCGATTCATGTGTGCATACAGATAGACCGCTGGAAGAAAATGATCAAGAACACGACGTGGAGTGTGGCAAAGAAAACATTGTTAAATTGCCAAAAGTATCTTCTGGTGATTCTATTCACTTGGAACAAAAAAAACATTCTGGTAGCATCAATTACTGAGCCTTCTTGATCACAGTTTGATGGAATTGAAGGTCTTTCTTCTGAAGTTTGTAAATAAATGTGCCTATGTAGCAGTGGATAAAGCTTTTGCTAGCTATATGGGAAATAAGCTTCTTGTTCTTGATGTGAATGGGTTACTTGTTGACACATACTCACTTGTACCTTACGATTACGACCCGAATGAAGTCATATATAGGAAAGCAGGTGATGCTGTAAATTGCTGCTTAGTGAATCTTCTAACTTTGTTTCCTAATCTTTTTCAGTTTTTAAAAGACCCTATTGTGATGATTTTTTGAAGTTTTGCTTTGAATGATTTTGGTGATACCCCCATCAGGATCCGGGTCATGAATGACCCGAGAGGATAATTGGATGGTCCAGATTAGAGACAATATGCCGGGTACTCTTTTAACTAGCCGGGCGTTTCTTCTCTTCCCAGTCAATCAAGAGCCCAAGTCCTCATCAAGCACCCGGGTTACCTCGAGAATTGCATCACACTCGAGTGTGATGGATATGGGCTGTCTAATCTGTCAGAACAACATGGGTTTGAAGTGTTCTAGAAGTCATCAGAGGTAGGATGGCTTGACAAGAGGTCAACATCAAATGCTATAAGTGGTAGGTATGCACGCAAATCGAGGTAATCCTAGATTTTTCTTCCTATAAATAGCAGGTATAAATGTCATTTACAGAGGCTAAAACTCTTAATTCTCAAGCACACATATATTCTTACATATATTACGTGTGTTCTTCATCTTCAACTTGCTGACTTTAGTATCGGAGTGGCCACGTCGGACACCCCTCCGGCGCCCATTCACGAGTTCATTTCATTGTTTGCAGTTCACAAGTTGCAGCCATTTACCTTGCTCATTTTCCTAAATATTATTATTGATCCGATCCAGTAGAGCACCCGACCCTACTCATCCATTTAATCAGGATCGCATCAAAGTTAATGTTGGTTTCTGGACTTCGAAAACCAGGTATTCCTCAACATCACTTTACAATGACTAAGTCGCTCTGCATTTAATTGCTCTTGTGAAAAATCATATTTTCTTTATCTGATCTTTCTTTGAACATGTCATGGAACTTCTGCAGAAAAAATATGGAGCCAATACTTGATTTTTTTTTGGGAAAAGAAAAGAACAAGTTGCCTTTTGTTGGGTAAGCGATTTGTTGTACTCTTTCACAGTGGACCTTTCTTATCTAATCTTTTAAGCTATTAAATTTTTTTTTCCGATAATAGGATACTTGTCTAGTTTGCTGATTTATGCTTTTCGTGTATCGTTTAAATGAGATTAAATCCAATTCTTGAACACGTGCGTTACAACCACAGTAGACAGCAAAACATAGAAAAAGAACGAAAGCTGAAATATGATAACATATAACTGAAATGAAAAGGTGAACCCTGTGAAGAAATCCTCTGTACAAGGGATATGACTCCCTTCCCTAGCTTTGTGCTAGTCTCGAGTCTCAACACTCAAAAGAAAACAACTGAATGCCAAACTCTATTGTATTTTCTCATCAAACTGCGGATGATACTGTAATTCAACAATTATCCGTTTGATATATTTACCGTAATCCATTTTGTCTGAGAGAAGGAAACGAGCTGATAACCGATGAGTGATATCATAGGAGCCAGAGGTGCGAGGTAATCTTCCTCATTTTTGTCAGTTTTTGGTAGATTTTGTTGTATAAATGTGTGTTGTCTAGAGCTCCTTTTGAAGCGAATGTTATATGCTTCACGCGACTGGTTTATTACCTTTGGATAGCGAATACACATGGAATATTCAGTTACTCGTGTAATGTTCATGATCCAATGGTTGTTTTAGATGTAAAATATGTCCGGTGTTGTATAGAATAAACGTGATATTAAGTCGGGGTCGAATGGATAATGTATGGCTAGTTGCTAGTATTCTACATAATCATTTTGCATAACTAATTGGTTATTTTAATATATTTGTTGGATGTAATTTTAACATTTGCCCTTATTTTTTTGGCCCAATTTTTAAATTTATATAATATTGATTTACAATAAAGTAAAGCTATTTTAGTATTTTAAAAAAAAATTTACATACTAAAATATTATATTTATTTTTTAAAAATTCATTAAAACTTTAAAATGCAGCAATAAAAAGACCCTTCATTTTCTTTTCTTGTAATGTCNCAAAATTTTGAAATATGCATATTATTTATATAAAATGGAATAAGCTAATTTTTGTTTTTATTTATACGTCATAAACCGATCGAACCGTCAAATTTGAGTTGTTGTTGGTTTAAAAATTAAAGTCGAACTCTTATAATGAACTATGGCTTTAAAAGCCACTAGCATTCGATCTTGTAGTTGATATCTGAAGCTACAGTCATCGAGTTGGTAATTATTGTGTGTGTATATATATATATGTATTGAAAAATTAAAATTTAGAAATAAATTTAAAATTTCATATTTAAAAAATAGTTGTATATCTTTAGTGCAGTGTATTCAATCTAAAGATGTAATGATTTTAATCGGAATATAATAGTTAAAAATAAGAAATTTTTTGTTAAATGTAAAATTGTACTATACATTTAGGACAATTGGAAAATACAATATATCTTTCATGAAATTAATAAACGGATTAAATATGCATTTATTGTGCTTATTTCATATATATATATATATATATATATATTAATTGAAATAAAATTTGTTGACTTTTTATGTTTCTATACGTAATTGTATTATTATTTTATTAAATTTCAGCCATTTTAAAAATGTCTTCCTAGTTTATATTGTAACCAAACATTATGTTTCAAATTTCAAATTATTGTTCATTAATAAAGGATTAAATATAATTTTAAAATTTTTATATAATTAATTTTTATCATAAAATATAACAAAATGTGATTAAAAATCATATAAATCGTCCCATTTTAGAACCCCAAACCCCCCCCCCCCCCCCCCCCCCCCCTCCCACCACAAGCTAAAACGTTGTTTTATGACCATTGTGATATAGCGTTGCTTAAAAATTGTAATGGAAAGTAATAGAACTTGAAATAAAAAATTATTATTAATAATTCATGTACTTTACTTTTTTAAAAAAGTTTAAATTTAAAATAGAAAATATAATTCACGTGGATGATGTGGTCTAATGTATATTTGGAGACAAATTTAATTTGGTGATACGTCGATTTTGTAGAAAATTTGTTCACATACGTTTATATAGTTTTGCTATGATATACAACTACATGAGCACCGATAATGTAACAGTAACATGTTGAATGCGATAAAACATGCAAAAAATTTACATTCAATAGATAAGTGTCACCTAATCGATATTCACATAAATGTACACGATGAATGTACAACATAACAAAACTATATATATAGATATCAACAGATAATTTCCATGAATTATCGACGACTTGGCGGGTTGGGGTTGGGTTGTTGTGGGAATTAAATAATTTGACAGAACCATAATTCATTGTGAATTAAATTCCATTTATTAATCTTTCTTCAATTGAGATACTTTAAGTAACATATTGGGTAAATTCTCATGCTATTATTTTGTTTATAATAAGTCTTTTATTCTATCAAATATATATTTATAAAATTATTAAAATATTTGCATATTAAATTTATGTTTAAGTAATTTATATTTTATACAAACAATTCAATTTTAGATATTATATTATAAAAATCACACAATTAAATTAATAACTTAGAAAATGACTTCATAAGTTGAGATTAACTTTAAATCACCATAATCAGGACGAAATCTTAATCTACTATATTTTCCAACGAATATGAGTAATCAGCCACAATCGATCGTACGAAAATATATATAAGTATGTATATATAATGTTACAATTACTAAAAAAACAAAAGGAAAAATATATAAAATGAATGANTAAACTCATGGTTGGCTCGCCACACCACAAAATTTAATTTGAATTTATTAAACTTAAATTTGAATAAGCAACTCTCACCTTATCGACATTCACATAATTGTGTACGGTATGCATATATATAGTTTTGATATACAGTTCACCAAACATGCATGCCGATGATGCCTATTTTTGTGTAAATCAATGAGTTGACACTGACCTATTAAATATGATTAATGATATCAAAACTGTATATCTAATAGGTGAGTATCCGAGAGAAGAGAAGGGCAACATTCTTGCCGTCCTCAAACGTGCCCAGCGCGACTCTCCTATATATCAACTTGTGATTGTTTCTAAAAATTGTTCTAAATTGATTTAAAATTTTAACCCGAATGTCGGTTCGAAACAATAATTATCTTTTTTAGGAATGCGATCGGAATGTACTTAACGTTTGGACGGTTATATTGTTTAAAAAATCCACCATTACTATTCACTACGACTTTTGTTAATGTCATAAATATTTAGTCTTACGATATCGTTAAACAGTTCATATTTTATATTACATTACATCAATGGTGAAATTTCAACCCGTTTACTCTAAATTTGATATAGTTCTAGCTTAGACATTGTCATTAGTCTCTATCTTTTTCTAAAAATAAAAAATCAAAAACTCTCGGACAAATTTTAATAACGTAGATCATAAACAGAAATTTAAAACTAAAATAAAACCAACTTCTTCCATTTTATTGTTATGTTTTTAATATTCAAGAGATTTATATTATACTAAATCTGGAATAATTACATCAGAAATCGACGTAGGATTAAGCGAAACCCATCTTACTATATCAGACATAGAAACAACCTCTCAAACAAGAATATGTACAACTTGATTCGTTTATCGGTTTACAAAAACAAAACTAGAGAAATAAAAATCCAATACTAGAAGTTTACAATCTTCGACAATTAAACTCAAGCTTGAAGAATTTGGCTCAAGAGAGCTATTCGCTTTAATGACCAAAAGAGTATCAGATTCGATGATGATTATTCGGCATACAAGTTCTTTAGCCAACTAAGAGCTTCTCTAGTACCCATTATTAGCATTTGATAATGAACGAAGTGAAGTAATTTTTCATCCATTATATTGATATCTTCACATCAACACTTCTGATGAAAAAAACTAAATAGTCGAAAATAAAAAAAATACAAAACTAAGAATAAAATTTGACAAAATAAAAGATCAAAATCACGAAGAACCAAACATGTACGACTTATAATAATTACTTTTGATTGTCTAGATTTTAAGTTATATGACCATTTTTCGAGTGTGTCAGTAGTGACATTAAAGTGGTTATTTTACACACTTAATTCATCACTATATTCTATAAATTTAATATCAAAAAAGCTGTAATTTCAGTCGTGTAACTATGTATTTGTAATTTGATTATCTATATTATCGAAAACTACAATTATCGAAAACTGGAAGATACATGACTAAATTTGACACTGAGTAATACATATGACTAAAATCACAAAGAGATAAAACATATAAAAACAAATACGTGATTTTCCCTTTAATATTTGTGTAAAAATTAAAGTATCGATATATCCCCCAAAAAAAAAGTAATCAAGTATATTCAAATTATATATAAAATTTAGAAATATCAAAATGAATCCTAAAAGACCAACAAGATTATAATAATGGCCTAATTGATAACTAAATATATTCTATGTGTCCACCCAAGAAACTTCCCTATTAGGCTGTGTAAACAATAATTGGGAATAAAATACAGATGCAGTCAAGATTTGGAACCATATTATTTTGCATTTACTATGTAATAATTCAACTTCTTTGAGTTGGCACTCTCACCCCTACCCTAGGCTGCATTCTTATAGTAAACTTCATGTACAATAATTATCAGATCAATTATGAAATGAGTATGTATCTTATGAGACGATCTTATGGATCGATCTTTATTCGTGAGATGAGTCAAATCTGCTCATATTTACAATAAAAAGTAATATTTTTAGTATAAAAAGTATTTTTTTAATGAGTGATCCAAATAAAATATTTATCTCATGAATTGACACGTGAGACCATCTAATAAGGGTTTTTGTGTTATGAAATATAATTGAAAATATAAGATAAGTTTATCAAAAATTGAATTCAATAATTACTTTGGTGGAAGAGATAATTAGTCAAATAGTAGTGCTAGCTAGCAATCAAATGATTGTGTTGATCTTAAGCATCGAAACACCATTCCAACTAATTCTTCTTTAAGGACCTCACATCATATTATCGTAAATTGTATTTTTATTATCGATAATTCATGATATTTGTCATATTATTGAGTGTATGAAATATGTTATTGACAATAAAAGTGAGAAAATATGTTGTGATAATGAATAATTATATTAGTAATTGATTTTTGTTTGAAAAGTATGTTGAACTGCAATGTAGAAGTGACATATGTTACGGTTTCTAGCATAATAATCTATATTATTTCAAATGAGATGAGACCAATTTCATTAGAAAGTTAATACGTAGCACTAAAATTTGATGTTTGAATTTTGTTAAATCAATTTGGAAATAGAGTCAAAATCACCCCGAAGTATGTCGTGTGCACTGAAGTTCCTGCAATGACATATTTTAAGAGAATGAGCATAACTTTCATGTCTGGTGTTCAAATTGTAATTAATTAACTCTAATCAAATTATATTGTAATAACGATTAGGAGTTAATGACCCTTAAAATACGTAAAATCGCATCAAGTTATCATTATGTAATTTTTCTTTAAAATTGTTTAAATGATAATATCACTCACAATAATCTAAAAATTCCCACTGATTATTATAAAACCCCACAATTTTAAAAACAACACATATCTAATAAAAATCTTACAAAAAATATATCTAAAATTCTTAATATTAATATAATCTCTAAATTTTGCATAAAAATTAGTTGATAATGTATGTATATATGTATGTATGTATATATATGTATGTATTCGTGAAACGGGTCGATCTGATCCATATTTTTAATTAAATAATATTATTTTAGACATAAAAAAATAATATTTTTTCTTGATTCAGGTTCAATCTTACAAAATTTATTATGTACACAGTCTCTTAATTATTTTTATAAACACGTGTGTGTACAGATGATTGGTGTCGAATAAAAAGAAAATATCAATACTGATTTTTTAGCGATGGATTTGGTACGCATTGGGTAAGTACATTAGTTGTTGGAAATGTTTGATCGGGTCGCACGTAACACATCAACATTACGAATGAAATTTGAAAAAGGATTCAAATTTTCAAAAATAAGAAGATATAAATTAAAATTAGAATTTGATAACCAAAATCATAAAGAAGCTAATATAGAAAAATACAAATTTTTCTGCACATTATATTTTATATTGAACATAATAAAATTTTGTTTCAGTATTAAAATATTATATTATATAAAATTTTTACCATCCGCAACAATTCTCATCCATATGGGAGCTAGAAAACTAATTGGTTCGGGACTTCAAACTTATATTTGGACTGATCCTTGGTTATTTGATAAACTCTTTCTGTTCATTGAATCAAACAGTCGATCAGAATTAATCAAAGCAACCGTTGCTTTGTTGCGGGATCCATATAATGGTTGATGATATTTGGATATTTTAAAAGATCTATTATCAGATAGATATCAAAATTTGATTGAGTCTATATCTCCGAATAATCTTGAATCTGAAGACGTTTGAAGGTGGAAAGATGATCAACATGGTGCCTATTCCATTAAGAGTGGCTACCATTTATTAACACAGTCTCAATATATGTTATTTTGAATCACAAGTAGTTGTGAACCCACGGCTAGCTGTATCTCTGAACCATTGAGGGTCACACAAGCACTGGATCGTTTGTTCTCGTTGAGAGAATAAATTCAAGTAGTTGAATTTATATTGTAATATAGTAAATTCAAATAGTTGAATTTATGATAATTAAATTTTGAGAAAATAAATTCAAGGAGTTGAATTTATGAGATAATAAATTCAAGAAGTTGAATTTATGAAATATGGAGAAAATAAATTCACAAGGTTGAATTTATAAAATTTGAGAATTTAATTTATTAAACTCAAAAGTTGAGTTTATTAAATATTAAATTAAATATAGTGAGAAGTATGTTTAATGGGCTTGTAGGAGTACAAGTCTAACATACTAAATAATTAAAGTTCTTGATGGAACTTGATTAATTGATTAAACTTGTGGGACTAACCAATTAATTAATCAAGCCCATTAATGTTACTTAAAGAGCCCAATTATATTATTATGGTAATTAGGCCATGAAGGTTTTATTTAAGTAGCAGACTTAAAACCTAGCCTCCACACTCTTCCAAATTTTCGAAAATTCTCCCTATTTTTCTCTCAAAAATTTCGGCTACCTTGAATAAGATTCAAGGTCTTGAGCCGCCTCTCAATTTCTTCTCCAACGTTAAAATATCTTCTAATTTTCTAGTGCAAATTAAAAGAGGACCAAACCATCTAGTCGTGTACCTGATTAGAAGAATTAACAAAGAAGCTTTTGAAGAAAGTTCGCAGGGATTCATCAAGTGCTATCTCCGCTAAACCCGGAATAGTTGGAGTCAAGTGATTTAACTCACAAAGGTATAATGATTCTAACGCCCTATGAATGTTTATGATAAAATCATAAGAGCGCCCAAAGCAAAATATATTTTGATTGTCAAAATAAATAAAAAAATTTTAAAACTTCCGCTGCGTTTGGACGCGTAGAAAACCGGGATCCAACATATATATCATAAAGAGATTGAACTTGCAGCTTTTCTTTTGTGGACTTAGTGTGACAAGGTAAATGGAAACTAGCAAATTGCAATTTTGTTCAGCTTTACTCAATATTTCTCAAAAACCAATGATAATGTCATCTCATGCTCCTCAGTATTCAGCTTCTCAAATGTATGTTAATCACTTGTCTAGACCCCCGAAAAATGTGCTCAAATGCAATGTCGATGCGGCCGTTTTTTCCAACTCGCCAACTATGTGTTATGGATGTATCTTTCGCAAAAACCATGATATTGTGATCGCAACAATTTTTGGCTTTTGACAGGTAATTTCACTCCATCAATTGCTGAAGCCTTGAGCATTGGAAAAGCACGTAGCCGATTAAAAGAATTATAAGTTGATCAAATCAATGTTGAATTTGATGCCAAGATCGTTATTGAGTCATTGAATTATTGGGTACCAGATTCTTCGTGTTTAAGTTTAATAGTTGAAGATTGTAAATTATCGTTAGGAAGTTACCATCTTGTTTGTTTACTTTTATGTTTGTTTACTTTTACGTATAGATCAGCGAATCAGACTGTCCATATCTTTGCTAAAAAAAATCAGTCGTGTCTAGTCTTGTAGGTTGAGGTCCTACTATGATTTTTAATGTAATTATTTCAGATTCTTATGTATAATACTTTTTTTTAGTTTTTTTTTTAAAAACTTTTCTTATTATAAACTTAGAAAGAATCTTGAAAAATTACTCGAAAGCATCAAAATTCTTGGCTTAATCTCTCCTGCTACCCAATTAATCCCAGACAAAATCACATGTTCGTCCAGTGGAATTTAGACCCACTCATGTACCAGCACCGTTCCACATGGCAGAGCGAGAAAAAGCCTGCAAATGACCTTCCCCCACAGACCACACGGCCCCTTCATCTCTCCTCCTCCTATTCTCCTGATATTAAATCTAAGAACTAATTTTCTTGAAAATTAAAATATTATTAATGCCAACTTTTTGCTGTCTTTATCGTATTCTTGTGTCCTTGTTGATGATGGACCAAGGACCATGTTATGTTTCGTTGAACAACTGACCATCCAAACTTTAGTGGGCTGTCTTCGAAAATTTTAACTTTGAGGCATTCTTGTTAAGGGATTTGGCAATGGCGTTTTCTTTTTGGATCTAGGAAGATTCTTCTTGCTGTAATGCGATGCTTTTTTTTGTTTCTTGAGTGGGTGAATGTTGAATATTGTGCGGCTGGCGAGGGCGAGAAAGTATGTGTGCTGTTTTTTGGTATGTTGCCGTGTGTTCTTTGTGGATAAAGCCTGGTTTTCTTGTTCAAGATCATTGCAAATGCCTGTTTTGACTTAGAAATTTGATTTTGTAATCTGAGATTTCTTTATTCTTGTAATTTTTGGGCTTTGATCCTTGGAAAGAAAGTGAAAAAATTTGGGAAATCTCGGAGGCTTTTGGGAGATCTTTCTGTCTGAAAGCTAGTTTTTTTTCTACGGTTTTCTGTTAAAAAGGTCGAGTCTTGATGTGTTGACCAGTAACCAATTGAAAGGAACCGCTTTCAGGGGAAATTCACTTGTCAAATGTGTATGAATAAGTGGAATTTGTAGAGATTATGAAAATTTGCTTCTTCTTGGGATGCTTGTTAATTTACCATCTGAATTTTGAAGCTTCATTTTTTTTTTCTAATTTATAATTCAGAGCTAGTGATTGATTCTTCTTACCTTTTGAATGATGTTTTTTCTCCTAGGAGAAGTATATGAAACAAAATGGAAAGCTGGTTTTGGCATTAAACCAGAGGACTTAAAGGTGAACTTTTGGGGAAAATAGGTGTGATTGTGACTGAAGAGGGAGGGGTGTGAAGATGGCAGCAAAGCTATTGCAATCTTTGACAGATGACAATTCAGATTTGCAGAAGCAAATAGGATGTATGACTGGAATTTTTCAACTGTTTGATCGGCAACATGTGCTCACCGGTGGTAAGAGCATCGTTGGCCATACGACGAAGAGGCTTCCTGTTGGTAAAGATTTGTTCTCCATCGCTACTTGTAGTTGATTGCCAAGAATCTTGAACTAGGACAATGAGGTCTTAGATTAAGTTTTTATAATGTCTCGTTGGAGATTCTGTTACTGGTTTAATGACATTCATATTGAAGTAATGTTTTCATAAAAAAATATGCGGTGTCACTCATTTTTAATGTCATTTAGTTTTTGCAGGAAAATCCCACTCCAGTAACAGTAATTTAGAAAAAGATTCTTCCAATGGACAACTAAGATCTGCATCACTGGTGAGATTTAAGTTTTACCGAGGAGTGGCTATGAACTGAATGTGTTTTGATTAATTTACCGTACAAATTGAATCCATGGATCTGGTTGGATATGTAATAACTTGCGATACTCTTAGTCGAACTTTTTAGGACCATGACAGTGAGTCTAGACTGGTTATATTTTCATCTCAAAGTGTCTTTATTGATCTTTTCCACATGCCATAGAGCTATCAATTATGGAAATTACTTCTCTCTGAAATTTGACCTTTTCCATGTATCAAAACAGGAAAAATACCCAAACAAGAATATGCAAGAGAGACAGAGAGTATTCACCGAATCGTCCAGGGCTTCATTCTCATCTTCTTCCCGCTCATCCTCTTTCTGTTCCCTCGATTGTAACAGAACTACTCAATTAGAACCAACCTCTTTTGATGGAATAATTTTCCCGGAAACACCCTCGAGGGACTCAGCTATGAGACTGCAGGATTCATCTTCACACTTTAGTCGACAAGTCATTGATCTGAGGCATTTAGTGAAGGATTCCATGTACAGGGAAGTTCAGGGATCATCGTTTAAAGCTAAATCCACAGAGGCAATGGATCTTGTAGCGAAGCACAGAGACTCACCTAGGCCACCGATAAAAACTTATGTCGGTTCCCATGGTTTGTCTCCTGAAAAAAGTTCGGTTACACCTGCTGATCTCAAAGAGTCTCTTAGAGCTTTAGCTAAACTTCAAGAAGCACCTTGGTATCATAATGAACCCAGAGAACTTTTGAGATCAGCATCGTACCACTCGAAAGATGGGTCATCATTTTCGGTTTCAAAGGATCTCCCACGGTTTTCTTATGATGGAAGGGAAATGAACAGGGCACCTGATGTTTCCAAATCTTCCCTCAAGCTTAAAGACCTTCCGAGACTCTCATTAGACACTAGGGAAGGTTCATTGCGGAGCCTGAAAGCTGACTCAAAATCAAAATTTTTTGTGAAAACATTGCAGAAGTCCAGCGGTGAGTTTGATAGAAAGACTCAGAATCTGCAACAATCTCCTGGAAACCAAGCGCGGCCTCCAAGCGTTGTTGCAAAGCTGATGGGTTTGGAAACACTGCCTGATTCAACCTCATCCAGTGAGAGCAATGTGGGTTCGAGTAGAAGTTATCAAAATGAAGATTTTGTTAATGTTTCAAGGTCTTTTACGAACACTGATTCAAGCAAACCAATCCAACTATTGAGTTCGAGTTCTTCGAAAAACTTGTGGAAGGAGCCTAGCTCACCACGATGGAGAAATCCCGATTCTTCAGTGAAGCCAATGTCTTGGTTTCCAATTGAACCTGCACCTTGGAGGCAGACTGATGGAAGTAAAAGCTCTCAGAAACCAGCCTCCAGAAGCACGAGAGGTCCAGCAAAGACTCCAAACACCATTCCTACAGTTTACAGTGAGATTGAGAAGAGATTAAATGATCTTGAATTCACACAATCTGGAAAGGACCTTCGAGCACTTAAACAGATATTGGAATCAATGCAGGCAAAGGGACTTTTAGAAACTGAAAAGGAAGGTCAAGGTTCAAATTTCGCCAGTCATAAAGATCATGAGCACAAATTTTCGAGTCCGATACATGATTCTAGATTATTAAACAATCGAAATTCAAAGACGGATCAAATTCTTGCCTCCACAAAGAAGAGGGTAGGCTCGGGAAGAAATTACGAGTCTCCTATTGTAATCATGAAACCAGCTAAACTTATTGAGAAATCTGGTATACCTGCTGCTTCTGTGCTTTCCCTTGATGGTTTTCCTGGTCTGCCCAAAAATCAGGATACTAACTCTGTTGAAAGTAGAAAGGGATCAAGCAGTGGCAGAACGTCTAACTATTTGGCTACCAAATCCAATCAACGAGAAAATGCTGTAACTCCCGGAAATTTGAAAAATGACAGAATTTCGAAAGCCACTCAGAATTCAACAAGTTCCCAACTGTCAGCCAAAGATAAACATGCTAGTTCAGGGAAGAGTTGGGGATCAATCAGCCCAAGAATGCAACAGAAGAAAGCCGAGCTGGAAAAAAGAACTCGACCACTGACCACCCCTCCTGATTCAATCAAATTGAGAAAACAGCCAAACAAGGAACAGACTGAGTCTGTTTCACCAGCTGGAAGATGCAGGCCAAAAAATCTGAACTTTCATGCAATCGAGGAGCAACCTAGTGAGATCCTAGCCGAACCAAGGAATTCAAGTTATCAAGAAAATGAGAACTTAGATCAACTGACCAAAAGTCCCATACATGAATCAAGAAGCACAGAATTGTTAAGTTCTGAAAGATCTCCTAGCACGTGCCATAGACAATATCCATCCTTGAAGGCTTGTGAACTTATGCTCTCTGGCTTGGCCGAAAAGGTTGGTAGTTGGTGCTATCTACATCCTATGTTAAATTGGTTAATTATAGTCTTTAGTTACATATTTTGTGATGTTATTGTAGAAATCTGCCCTGAAATTGAACGATGAAGAAGCAGCGGGGCTCGCTTGTGCTCCAACCGAGTTCTCAAGTCCCGTCTCTGTTCTTGATAATGCGGCACTTAAAGATGATTCTCCTTCACCTGCTAAGTATATAGGAAAGACCCTCAAAGGTAACCGTGAATTCTAACGTAATTATCTTGTTAAATAATCAGTTGATTGACTCAACATATTCTGCAGTTGGTGTATCCATTGATGCAGAGAAGAATGCTAACACGGTTCAAGGAAGTTCAATGACTAATTGTGGATTGAACTCCATGGAAATGAGTATCACGTCTAAAATCAACAGAAAGAAACTTCAGAACATTGAAAATTTAGTCCAGAAGCTCAGAAGGATCAACTCTAGCCACGATGAAGCTCGAACAGATTACATCGCCTCTTTATGCGAGAACACAGATCCTGATCACCGCTACATTTCTGAGATTCTATTAGCATCAGGTCTTCTCCTCCGAGACCTCGGAGGGAGCCTGGCAAATTTCCAGTTCCATCCATCCGGCCATCCTATCAACCCTGATTTGTTTTTGGTCTTGGAACAAACAAAAGCAAGCACATTACTGAAGGAAGAACGTTGCAATGAAAGGACGGCAACTCAGATGATGTCCATAGATAAATTTCATCGAAAATTAATTTTCGACACTGTGAATGAGATTCTTACCCAAAGATTGGCACTTTCTGAGCCATGGCCGAGGATGCTTAAGCCTGCAAGAAAGGCAGTGAATGCACTGAAGCTTCTCAAAGATTTGTGCTCAAAGATTGAAGGGCTTCGGGCTGAAACTTCGAAATGTGGCGAGTCTGATTCAGAGGATGATGGATGGAAAAACATCTTATGTAAAGATTTGACTCTTCGGTGTGAAAGCTGGACAAACTTCGATGATGAAATCTCGGGTCCTGTTCTTGACATTGAGCGCTTGATTTTCAAGGACTTAGTCGACGAGGTCGTGATCGGAGAGTGTACTGGTTTGAAAACTAAATCGGGCAGGCATAGGAATCACTTCTCAAAGTAACTTTACACTGAAGCTTGTTTCACAACACCTTAATTTTATTGTTTGTTTGGCGTTAACATGGTTCTTGTGTGTGTTTAAAACCATTCACATGTAAAATAACTCATTGTTGCATTGTAAAGGAAATCCTCGAGTTTGTTGTATCATGTCTATAAAGTTTTACGTTATTACTGCAAAATATTCAAGATACATAATGACGATTATATACAAATATACTAATTCGCCTCTACGTGTGTTCAAGTTGGCGGAGTAGGTTTCATAAACTCGACTTTTTGCCAAGAAAACAAGCAGTAGTTCTATTATGGTAAATAGCATTCATGTACCCAGTGGAAACAATTAGTCAATTGGAATTTGGAAGTAGACCTGTCAAAGCTGGTCGGCCTGTTCGATAAAACACTCTATTTGGCGGAGCGAGTTAAAAATTAACCAACCTACCAATTTTTAGTTATATTTGACGGGTTAGGACATGGCGAGCCGGCCAACCTCCATTTGGGCTGGTTGGGAATTTTCCAACCCAAGTCACCAATTTGATAGGGCGAGGAGGACCAATCTAATTGGAAGCTATGGTCTAGCTACCCGAGAAAAAAAAAAAGAGGTGGAAGATACTTGGAACTAAAATATTTAGATATCGTTTGATTCATCAGATGTGATAATAATTATCTACAATATCGACGAAATGAAACGAAATATGTAAGATAATAGAGTTATTTTAAAACCAAAGATCATATAACTCGAACCAAACATCAGATGAAATAAGGATTTAAGAATCTTAGCACAAAAAATACAAGAATCGGTTCATGAGATTTTAATAAATTTGAAAGAAATTGTACTGAGAAGTAATATATATGAGACGAATAGGTCTCTTGTGAGATGGTTTCACGAACTTTTATCTGTGAGACGGGTCAACCCTACCGATATTCACAATAAAAAGTAATACTCTTAGCATGAAAAAGTAATATTTTTTCATAGATTACCCAAATAAAAGATCTGTCTCACAAAATACGACCCGAGAGACCGTCTCACACAAGTTTTTATCATATGAGACTTGTGAAGCGCAACACTTGAGCAAAGGACCTCTTCTATTCTATTTTTAGTCAAGACAACATAATTATATATATATATATATCCAGATGAGTTCACATAAAATCACTACTAGGAAAAAA
The DNA here is from genome assembly GCF_012295235.1 of Primulina huaijiensis. Taxonomy (NCBI): domain Eukaryota; kingdom Viridiplantae; phylum Streptophyta; class Magnoliopsida; order Lamiales; family Gesneriaceae; genus Primulina; species Primulina huaijiensis. The sequence continues at coordinate 23,908,362 of NC_133309.1, read as the reverse complement.
AATCACTTCTAGGAAAAAAAAAAAAAAGAAGAAAAATCGATTATAAAATTCAAGTCACGATACTTCTAATGAAAACATTGTTTCGATGGCGAACTCGGATATAGAATATTTATGTTTTTTATTAGTAAATTTATTGTCAAATTCATATTTTCCAAATTAGTTCTCAAAATAAATGATTATTAAGTAGATTTTAGCAAAATTGTTAAATAGATGTGCTGTAATCAATTGTATGATTTTCAAAACTAAACCACACGGCAAGATGAAATGAAAAAAGGGTAAAGTGCAGAAAATATAAATGTTGTAGGCAACAATTTTTTTTTTAAATTTCTTAACATTAAAAAATAAGTTCTCATTTTTATAACGTCTCAAATTTGAAACGAGATCTTCAGTTTTGAGTTGTCAATAACGTCTCAAATTTGAAACGAGATGTTATGCTTAAAACATGATTACAGGACATCTGATCTTGCATAGGGGTGAGAAAAAATACTAAATTTTTCGGTATATCGAGATTATTGTACCGAAAAAATACCGAATTTACCGAATTTTCGGTATACCGAAGATTTCGGTATGATACAGTAACAATACCGAATTTTTCGGTACGGTAACGGTATGCAATTTGAAAATTTCGGTATATACCGAAATACCAAAAAAATATACAAAAATTTTAAAATATATAATATTTTAAAACAATAAATTTATAAAAATTTTAAAATGTAAGGTTTTTTCGGTATAAAACGGTATACCGATACCGTACCGAAATCTCGGTATATCGTACAATTGCGGTATAATCGGTATGCTAGTTATATGTACCGAAATTTTCGGTATACCGAAAATTGGTATACCCAAAATTTCGTTATGTACGATATCGGTATAAATTTTCTTATACCGTAATTTTCGTTACCATATATGATATAAGATTTTCGGTACGGGACGGTCTCAATTCTTGCACCTATTTTTTTTTCTGATTTCTTGATCAAATCTGGCGTATGATTCGTGAAAATAATAATAATAAAAAGAATTTGTTTACTTTGAATTTGGACCACTGCTGCTGATCCTCCACTGTAAACCCTTTAAATTTTCTTGGATCTTGCGAAATGTTTAAACCCAAAAAAGTTTAGATAAAGTGTTTGGATGCAATAATTATGTATATTGGGTAGAATAATATAAACGTGTTTTTTGAAATGCTGTACGATTTAAAATATTTGAGTTACAATGTTACTATTACCTATAACTTTTAGTGAAACGACAAACCCTCGATCATACAATTGGTATTAGAGTTAAGGTCACAAGTTCGATTCTCATTTATAGCAAATAGTGAAATTATTGGGAGGGAGATAGTTAGAATATGAAAAAATTGTCAATGTTGGGTAGAACAATCGAAACATGGTGATTGAGCTGCTGTACGATTTAAAATATTTGAGTTATATCGTTACCATCGACTATAGTAATGCGACAAACGATCGGTCTTACATAAAGCACTACAAATTGTGAAAATAAATAAAAAAGTTCATCCGTCATAAATATTGATTTCAACTAATCATCAGAAAATCTTATACAAATGTATCTCTAAAGTTCTTAATTTTAATATAACATATAATTCTTTACACATACATGACATATAATATTTGAAAAATATGTTAGTAATAATACTAATACCCACCTTTATATACCTTTTAATTATTATCAAATAATTAATAAACCGATATTAATGTTAATTATTGATGAAAAGATACTACTTTTAGACGTTAATATTAATTGTAAATTAATTATTGGAAACGTTATTGGATTAGCTCAATTATACACTGTTAATTTTTTTAAGGAATATATTCTAAATAAATAAGTGCATAAATTAATGAAATATTTAATTAACCACCTAACCTCAAACTTATAATTAAGTTGTTTAATGAAGAAGCATTTATTGTTTGTTTTGGGTTGAGAAAACAAGCAAGTGTTAATTTGTTAACATTTGGGAAATTAATTGCTACACGAAACATAATTTAGTTATTGAAAAATTGTATTTTTGGTCATGTATGTTTATCTTCTTTTTTTTTTTTTTGCCTTCTTGTTATCAAATTTCATTCTTATACCGTTATCTTTTTATTTATTTATTTATTTATTTATGTGTGACNAGCTTCTGAAATCCTTAAGCCTTTTTATTTCGATCCGTCCGTCAGATTTTGAATCCGACTTTAGTACTGAGTTCCTATCGACGCAGGCTACAACTTGACGTAAGTTTTGCTACGTTGTGATATGTTTTGAAATTATGATATTGTTAGAATTGAACAGAATTCATGTATGATGTTCTTGACATAGTAAACATCGTAGAATCGAAACCGGACTGAAGAATAAATACCGTATGGAATTTTTATGATTTTCGGAAGGAATTGACTGAGATTTGATATCAGATTTGTATCATTACTGATTATGAATTGAGATTTGATTATTGTTATGTGTTCTGGATTTACTGATCAGTATATAATGGAAGTCAGATCGAAGAACAGATTGTGTATGCGATTGTTATCTATTGGAGACTATGATCGGTTATTGTTGAGACTATGAGTTGTACTGATATCGATTATAAGTTCTGGTATTATATCTGTGATGTTGAGATTGACGGGGTTATTGAGATAATATTATTATGCCGTCGAAACATCAACAGATTGACATGTAATCAGATTCAGTATTTATTGAGATTGTATTGTGGTACCGTATGTCTATTGACATTGATCAGATTGTGTTTTGATTTGAGTATGGATCAGAACAGGTTTTGAACTGAGTTATAGACTGATATTGTCTCTCTTCGATATTGTCATTACCAGATTGGGTATGGACAGAGTTGAATTCGAGACTTTGTCTTCGTCGGACCAAGAAGATAAAGGTATAAATTAATGTTGAGTTGGGATTGCACAACTCGAGTGATGTTTGACTCGAGTTTCCCTAAATCACATACTTTATTTTATTGCATTGATATTTGCAATTAATGAATGAATTGATATGCTTGTTCTATTGATATATAGATAGCAGATATTAAATGATTGGTCTTGTGATAGAAGTGCCTGATAGTGATAGAATCGTCACTGGCACATTGCACATTGTCACAAGATAGGAATATGGCAGAAGTGCCATAGTCTTTGACAGATAGGTCAGGACATCGGACGTTTGGTCATATCGAAGTGGATAGAATTGGAGTTGCTTCTATTACTGATGTTCGATATGGAAAGGGCCAAAGTCTGTGAATAAGAACGTACCACCACCCCGATCGGGAGTGTAGGTGGGTGTATGTTCTTATTCTGATCGGGATCCCTAGATTAGGACTGAGTCGAGTCTGAGTCTGAGAATCACGGAGAGTGATTCATTGCTTGATATTGAATTATGTTCCTGATTATGGTACATCTTTAGAATATGATTTATTATTGATATTGATTCATGTTTCTGATTTTGATACATGTTATGAATGCCTATGATATGTTTTTATATTGTTTATATGATTGCATGTATACATGATTTATACTGAGAATGTAATTCTCACCGGAGTTATCCGGCTGTTGTCTTGTTTGTATGTGTGCATGACAACAGGTGAGACAGGATCAGGGTCAAGAAGAGAACGAGACAGGACTAGTTAGCGTGGAGGCTCCGGACTTGGCTTAGAGATGGGGTTGGACACTGGATATTAGATGTTTAAACCTAAGTTGAATAATTGTATGTGGTACAGGACTTGTACTTTTATATACTGAGATGTATATATGTTTTATTTCATTGCGCGTCCGCTTTGTATTTTAAAAAAAAAAAAATTTAGACCCTATTTATGATAATTGATTAAATTGTCCCAATGATGATTAAGAATATGATTAGCGTCCGGGTCCCCACACTTATCAAGTAATTAATTAAGTGATATTATATGCTGCTATTTGCGCATTTAAATAGAAATAAACCATTTGAAAATTTAACATGCAGTTCCTAAAAAAGAAAAAAATAAAATATTTTTAACGTTTTGATATGTTATTTATGATTTCTATAAATTGTTTTAGGTTCCCATTTCTAAACAATTAAACTAGTACTGCTCCATCCTGGTTAAACCATGCATTTGAATTTTATAACTTTTTGTTTACTTAATTTAATATTTTGCTTCCAATATTTTTTTTAAAAAGAAATAAGAATATCACATTTTGAAATGCACATTTATGGGGAGTTATATATCAAAAGTTCATCTATAACTTGTAGCCCTTCTAATACCAAAATCACGAGTTTGAGACAAAGTTTCGTTTCGAGCTACAATTGTAACAAATCTCTCCTCCAACTCCAAAAAATATATATTGTACCGAAATATCCCGATATTTCCGACTGACATTTATTAAAAGTTGAAACCTAAGAAATTTACATCAATAGCAAAATGGTAGGCAGCATATTCATGAATTTGGGTAATAGGTAATTAATGTTAAGTTCACTTACAAAAGAAATAATTAATATTAGATAGCTAGTAGACTTTAGATATTTGCTATGTAAAATGAATTGAATTTAAAAGAGAATGAGAAATATATTTGACAGAAAGTAAATATATAGTTAGAACTTGGAGAGAATGGTTACAGATTCACCAAGTAATCATGCAAATATCTAAGGTTGTGTTTGGATGAAATTATTTGGATTTGTGGAGGATTTGAAATGCATGACTAGGTCGGAGAGTGTTAGGTTATGCGTGTATGAGTTAGAGTAGTACTGAGATGAATGACCTCATGGGAAGTTTCCGTGCATCAAGCTGCAAATGTTGCGTCATTTGATTTGGTTGGCTAGGTGGACCGTAAAATAGTGACGTCAGATCTTAACGGATAATACTGTCTCTGTTGAGAACATGATCAGTGTAAGAGAAAAGGTAAGACTGATATCTAAGGGATATGAGACATCACTTTCAGATTAGACACATGTCTCTTCAGAATCACAGGCCTAAAAACCCGACACATTAGCATTCAAGTAGGTGCACTTTGCGCTGCCACAAGTATAAGGAAATAAAATTGTGCCTTGACTAACATCTATAACTTTTGGCCTAGTGGTAAATGCTTGATCTTAACAATCGGCATCAGAACGAGGTCATGATTTCAAGTTATACTTTTTGGGAGGGGATGTTGTGTTAAGCACGCATGAGTGAGAGTAGTACTAAGATAGATGACCTCCTGATAAGTTCAAGTGTGTCAAGCTACAGACGTTCATCATTTGATCTGGTTGGCTAGGTGAGCCGTAAAAGAGTGACGTTATCTAAATAAATAATATTGTCTCAACTGGGGACATGACCGACGGTAGGGAAAATATAAAACTAATTTCTAAGTGATATGAGACGACACCAGTAGATTAAACATACACCTCCTCAGACTCATTAGCCTTATAGCCCGACTCATTAGCACTCAAGTAGGTGCATTCTGTGCTGTCACAAGTATAAAAAAATAAAGTGGTGCATTGAGTAACAACTATAATTTTTGATCTAGTGATAAGCGATTTATCCTAACAGAGAGTGGATTTGAAATTGAAGAAAAAAATATATTTGGAAAACAGAGGTTTCAGTATTTCATTCTAGTTTTAAGTCAAATCCTTCATTCCAATACAACATTATTCATGTATATTCTTCTATAAAATTGATTGAATATTGGCACATTAAATATTATCAAATATGGCGAATATTAATATAGTGTGAAAATAAAAAAAAACACGCTACATATATCCTGTGACAAATATCTAATACTAAATGTAGGATAGACACACACACACACACATCGTCTCAATTAACAAAATATTTATTAAATTCATTCTAAAAAACAAAAATAAAAATTTTATTAAATTTTAGCAATTTTTTTCTTAACTAATTATATTTCCTACCGCAATACTTATTTCCTTTGTAATAAAATTTTAGCTTATTATGCCAATTAACATTAATTATATATTTGGTTAATCTTCTAATAGATTAAAATTGTCCATTATTTAATTTAGAACAAAGATATATTTATAGCTTGACTTGCAAACAAAAAGATAATATAAAAATAATTTGATAATCTGATTCAAATCCCAATATATATAATCACATATATCAAATATGAAATTGAGATATTGATTGGATCGATTGGAGGATTATTTTTGAGCTACAAGATCTCGCTTTTTGAAATATTGAACACCGATAAATTAAATCGAGTTGAGAATGATCTACTAGAAGACTTTGATTTATACAACTCCTTATACAAACTCATTTCAACTCATGACTTATCTTTTGACAAATTGGAACTCCTAGCATACTCTCGATTGTAGACTGCAACATTACAATCCGTATAATGTTTAACGTCTCTTATGCCAAGACTACAAATACAATCTTTGATGTCTATGTGTGAAGACTCACTCATCTAAACTTTGAAACTCAACTCCCATGTACATATGTAGCAATTATATGTGAGGACTTAATCAATTACAATGTGTATCTCACAAATGTATCCTCGCACTTGAGCTTACTTTCATTCTAGTTATTTTATTCATGTAGAATGCCTAAGCTTTGAATCCCCTTCAAAAGCTTCTATTTGATCTTCAAAATTTGTATTTATAGGCTCCAAGAATTATATAGACGTTAGACACAGAATATGATCGTTTGTAAAATTTCTATACTGTTTCCGATATTGAAATGATCATTTTCGCCTTACTGGCTACTTTTCTCGAGTCTGACTGATTTTGAGGTCCGCTGCCAGTTGAGTTCGTCAGCTAAACTGGTCATTCAATTGGGTTCGTCAGCTAGACTGAATCAGATTTAAGCTTGTGCATAACTAGTATGTTCATTGTCATTTATCAGTATTTTAAACTCCAATGCAGACTTTGACCTTTGAAGATGATTTGTAAATCATTATCTTATCTTCATAACGTATACTGAATCGTTCAATTTGGATAAACGAGCTAATCAGGCTGACCAGAATACCTCAATTGCTCATACCCGACTGATCCTTGCTGATCAGCCGAACTAATGAGACTTGCTGACATCAGTTTACCTAGATAAAATCCGATTTAGACAAATTGACGTGAGATACAACTAGTCCCAAATTGAGTTTTTTATTCATTCATTTTGCCAGCTAGTCATTTACATCACCGAGTTGTGAGATATCATCGAAACACCACAACTTGCTAGATTTTCAATTCGGCTTAATTTTAGTTTCAGCTTCCATCTTGAGTTAGCAACTTCACATTCAAGTAAATATATTAGAAACACAATAAAAATTTTTGTTATCATCAAAATATCAAAATCAAGATTGTTAGAGTTTTTAAACCCAACAATATGGAGATTTGCTACAAATAAAATTATAAAGTTCATATAAAATATATCCCCCAATGTATTAAATTTTCTATCCATTTTCCTGCAAGCAGTACATGAATCTAATTTCCTAAAAAATAAAATGTCTGCATGACAAAAGATATATAATAGTGGTTTTCTGTAAAAATCCAAAAATGAACCTGACAAAGATAATATACGTACAAACTGTATATATAATTAATTAATAGTCACATAGTTTTAACTGTATATGATATGTATTGATATATTATCCAAGCATTGATATAACAGTATGTAACAAAGACAAAGAATTATGTTGCTTACTGTGTAGGACAATTATTTGTAAAGTTGCTGCAGGAAACCTGTGCGAGTCCCTTGGAATTAATCTTTGTTTCTTCTGTGAAATGCCTATAAGAAAATTTATTGTCTTTGAGAATTTATGTTGTCTTTATATCCTCTTTCGGTTTTGTTGTCCTGTGATCGAACTGTGGTTTTCGAGTTCATGTTCATTCCATCTGAGTTCAGTGGAGGACTAATCAAGTGAAAGTTTGGAGTTTGTTACTGCAAATGATTGATTTGCCTCATATCAATCTCCATTGATGTGGTGATATATGGAGGATTGAAGGATGGGACAATGGAAGGTAAAAAGAGCTGAGGATTCGAAGACACGGAAGGCGTGAGATTGTTTTGGGCTATTGGATGAGCTTGATCGGTTTGATTCGGAAACGAAAACCCTCCTCCGAATTGGGATAAAGATAGGCTTGAAGGATCCCAATTGTGGAAAAAAGAGTTGTATGACATGTTTGGAAAAGAGGGTTGTTGGCTGTTTAATGGGAACAAGTTCTGAGCCACAAATCCCCCGAAAACCTCTTGGTTTTCTTGATCTTGGTGCGGTGAGATCCACTTCTCTTTTTGATCAACCAAAATCATCCTTTCTTTTGCTTGATTGATTCCCAAAAAGGGTTGATCTGTGGTGAGAAAATTATGAGAGAGGGATACTATTTGAGGGTTAGAAGATGATTCATGTGAAGTATTGTTTACAGGTATAGCTGGAAGAGGAGGAAGCTTATCGATTTCGGGTTTGGTTGCATCCAGCAGCCAATCTACAACTTTACTAGGTTGGCTTAATCCAAGCCTGTCTTGAAGTTCATATAACAGAACCGCAGTAGGCACCGAGAGCCTAATTCGACGATCCCTTAATCCCCTTATGGTACACACTTTGCTGTGTCTGTCTTTACCTCCAAAAGCGCGCGATACGCGAACGATTCTCGGGTTTTTGTAGCTTGACCATTGTCTTGAAGAAGATGTAATATTAATCTTGGGAAACTTGATGCTTTTCCTATCATCTAGTTCTTTTTCCGTCCGAGTGCTATCTTTTTCTCTTGAATTCATGATCATAGAGTTGGTTGTTTCATGATCATCAACCTGCAAGAAATCGACTGAACCGACAGAAAGCTTTTCAGTTCATTTTGGAAATAATTTTGTTGCTAAATTCTTTTATTTTGTACAGAAACATACAATAATCATTAGATAAAATTATTGGCTATAGTTAAAAAGCATGATTTCTGATCAAAATTCAGAACAATCCCTCATCTTGAATAAACGATATTATTTTAACTCAATAACGTATTTTCAGACAGGAAATTCATAGATTTTCAAGAAACAAACTAACGGATCAAAAACAAACATAACGTATTGAAATTTTAAATCAGAAAAACGTGCAGTATAATTCAAGAAAAGTGACAATTAGGGTTAGAAATACTCGAACTTGAGAATCTTTTTCATAAATATATATAATTATGTATGATAAAAAGCTCAAAAACTCTTTGAAGAAGTGATTTTCAGCTTAAATATATGGGATCTAAAAAGCCAAAAAAAAAATGAAAACATTCAGACAACAGAACAAAGAACGTCAAAACAAGAACATACTCACGATTCAACATAAACCGCGATTAGCCCGAATCGTTTCTCTTTACGACTACAAAGCCATGGAGGGTTTCAATTAGGTTTTTCAGCAGAGGATCATTACACAGTCAAATAGGAGAAAGAGGAATATCACTATGCCATGTTTCAAAAGCAAAAGGGAAAAGGAAAGATATGAGACATTTGCAACCATGTGGCATTTAAGAATATATAAATGACACAAAATACCTAAAATTTGAACCATAGTTTCCGGAAAATTTAATTCCTTTGCGATTTTGATGCTTTATGTAGTCAAATTATTATAGTAATTATGTATCTTTCAATTTTTGATAATTTTTAGTTTTTATATATCAAGAGCCCTGATGGAGAGGAAAGAACATGTTGGCTACGTCAGCATCACATCAATATCACATCAGCTATACTCATAAATATGACTATTGCATAAAAACAAATATGACGAGCTAAAACTGAAACTTGACAATATAACTAAAATCGCAATGGAGCAAATATACAAGACCAAAAATTCAATTTTTCCTCGTTTTTCTGAAATTCTTTGACCTGAACAAGAGGGAAACCTAATGGGATGAAAGTAGCGATAGGATAAGACTCAGGATTCAGGAAGGGAACGATGCTTTAATATATTCAAACTTTCAAAGGGCAAGATTATAACTTTTTTAAAAATTATACAAGTATAAAATTTGATTTTTTCCCCATTTTGAAGGACAACCTCCATTCCTTGCTCGATCCTTCCCATATAGACATGGGAAAATGGCAAAAATGGACTATATAACTAGTTCTAATAATGATTTTCGTAAAATAATCAGTAAAATTTCAGTCTTAGTTCGATAACTTTACATATTTTTCTATTTTCAACCTTTTTCGTAAGAACATCAACGTGACACCGTATATTAATGAGCTGGCGCATCGTATCGCAGCACTTCATTGTGTTAATATATAACTTTACAATTAATTGACTATTCATTAGCTCGATATTTTATGAAAATTTGTTGTTAGCTAACATATCTTAATTAGTCATAGCAGTGATAAATGATTCTAAAGATATATGGAAGACATTAAACCTAAAATGGGACCAATCTACGTTAAGCAATGGGGAAAAAGTTGAGTGCTTTATTCTCATTTAAATACCTTTATCGGAAAATTTCATAGCATGCATTGATTCAAGTATGCATGCCTACTTAAATATAGAGTGAAGGTTCCCTTTTGGAAATTAATTTATTAAGGAATTTTTAGCATAATTATGTATATATAAATAAATAAAGGGAAATTTTCTTAAATAGCCTTCACCAAATTACAATAATCAATTTTAGCCTTCAATTAAGTTAATTTATCAAAATAATATTTCTATTATATCAAATTACAAATATATCTTTTAAACCCTACTCACCATCAATTTCTTTCTCAATATCTTTTCTTCTCTCATCAATTCCATACTTTAGGAGCTTTGAAGCATACAAACTGATCACATAAACCTGAGTTCTAGGACCTAATTATTGGGAATTGATGGAATGTCACAGGGTAATGGTTGACTCGAACAGTCTCCGATGGAACCTCATATGTTGAGTTATCTTAAGATTAGATTTTAATTAGTTATCAAATATTGAATGATGCAAGTTTAAAAGTGCATAAAAATTGAGAACATAGATTGAACAATGATTGTAAAGTAACTTACTTGAAATAATGAACAGAAATGTAGAGCAATGGCGGAGAAGGAGAATGAGGTCGATGGAAATTGGCATGAATTTGCATCTTTATTAATTTATTTTTTCCTGATAACTAAACAGTAAAGAATTGGAGCAAATAATTTAGAATAAAAAAGGACAATATAGGATATTTCAATTATACAAGACATAATATAAAATGTTTAGTAAAGAATGTTATTTTTAAAATTATGACTTTGAAATGGGTTAGAATAATCAATTTCCCATAAAAATAAATGAATATCAGAATATGTATATGTTATTTAAAGATTGTTTCTTCACGTAATTAGTTTTTTGTAATTTTTAAAACACTTTTTTCTTGAGTAAAAATGGCGGTTTCATTAAAATTAAATGCTAAAATCAACAAAATTATCACCTTTCAGAAAGAAAAAAAAATATAAGAATATAAACATTATAAACCATAAAAAAAATAAATACACAAAAAAACTATTCTCAAGTAAAACAATATAGTACAAAACAAACATTATAAACCTTAATGCATATAAGAAATACACATAGTAAACTCAAGGGAAAAGCACATTTTGGTTATGTAATCGCACATTTTATGTTACGTAATCGGTTAATTCACGGTCTTAGTCTAATAACTTGTATTTTTTTTAATGTTAGTCAAGTCAACAATGTCGGTGACATAATATCATTTTCCGGAGTCACGTTAGCATTCTGATGAAAAGAACTAAAATTGGAAGAAAAAAACAGAAATTAGTAGATTAAGATTTTAAATTAAACCGATAATTGGACTGAAAATGGGAAAAGCACGCAAATAGAGTTGTCAAAATAGATTGGTCTGCAATATCTCAACCAACCATTTCCGCCATTTGGAACGTTGAGATATTGTCAACCCAACCCATCTATTTGACAGGGCAGGGCAACCCTCCAATTTTTAGTTATGTTTGGCGGGTTGGGACGAGTTGTCTCACAACCCACAATTTTGTGGGTGCGTGGGCCGGTCTGACATTTGGGCGAGCTAAGAAATTGCCAACCAAACTCGTCTCTTTGACGGGACGGGACGGCCAATGTTGGGTGCAATAATTGTCCCTACTTGGTAGAGCGGTCAAACCGTGGTACTTGAGCTGCTGTGCGGTTTAAAAGATTTGAGTTGCACCATTACCACTAGCTATAGCTTTTGGTAAAGCGACAAGCGATCTGTCCTACAATTGGTATCAGAGCCAAGGTCACGGGTTCGATTCCCATTGATTGCAAGGAGTGCAATTATTGGAGGGAGATTGTTGGGTGCAATAATTGTCCCTGCTTGGTAGAGCTGTCGAACCATGGTACTTAAGCTGCTTTGCGATTTAAAAGATTTGAATTGCACCATTAGCAATAGCTATAGCTTTTGGTAAAACGACAAACGTTCGGTCCTACAGCCAACCCGACGAATCTAGCGTATCTTGACAAACTCTACACGCAAGTTACATGACTGAATTTTTTTACCCTAAATCAAGATTAATTAAGAATTATAAAATAAATTTTTTTTTAAATTGGTATTAAATTATAATAATTGTGGTGAATGCTTTTGGGAGGTTCGATGGTTAGCTGGATGAGATAATAGTAGTATCTAGTTCATATATAGACGATGGACCATTTTTAGGTTCTTTAAAGCTTCTGCACTTAGTACTCAGACAGGACCACACATCAATTTTGCACTGAGATTGCATCAACCAACTTGTATATATCCAATTTCCCCCCACCAAAAAAAAAACTTTAATGTAATATTATTTTAACTTTTGGTGGCCGGGTTGGGGTGCCGACATGAAGCACGTACCCGTCTCTTTATATTTATCAGAATTTGCTCAATGTAGTTTATTTTACTAACGTAGTGATCCTGTAGTTTACCAAGTACACATCGAAGTAGATTCATTGTCCAAATATACCCTTTACATTGTCGAGTACATAAGATCAAATTACGGATACGAGAAAACTCACCAGGTTATAACCCTGATCGGGATGATACTGATAAACCGACCTGGTTAAGAACCAAGCTTAATCAATCATATCTCAAGCGAATCAAATTTCCACGGCCATTCGAATCAAATTTCCACCATCTTATTTTTCACTCCCCGATTTCATTAAAAAAAGAGTACGTCGCTTGCGAAAGTCTCACTTATCAATATCCATGAGACGAGTCCATCTGATCCATACATGCAATGAAAAATAATACTTTTGATATTAAAGAGATTTTCATGTGTCTGATCGGATCAAAGATCCGTCATAAAATTGTTCCGTAAAATGGTACCACATTGTGGAAAAAAAATATTTTCAAAGAGTTAGAAGTATTTATTTTCAAAAACTGTGGTTTGTAATAAAAAGTAAAAGTACAAAACCATATTTATTTCCCAAAGTGTATAAAAAGAAGATTAGATTAAACAAAATAAATTTTTAGTCGAACTCAGATATTAATAAAGCATATTAATTCCCAACAACATGCATGCAAGTTGAGCAAAGAAATGGGAATATTATATTAAATTTTTATTTTTATTTTTGGATTTATATTAATTAATTATTAAAAAATGCGAAAATTTAATAATATATCACCTCAATTTTTATTTGTCAATCACTCCTCACCAATCATCGTGCCATCATTTATTTGGATGATGATGTAACTCGTATTGGTTGTTTTTGTGTGCGCCGGCGGATAAACTCATATACTAACGTAATAACAAGCAAACCATGTTAATCAAGTAAATCGTATTAGACAAGTCATGTGCAACAAACTCGTCCGAAAAAACGTGGATAGGAAAAATCGAACTCATGATCATTGAACAAACACTCACTTACTCGTTAACTCTGACATTATCCCATTGTGTGCTCGTGCCATCATCTTTACCATGTGTTTAGATATATGGGTGAGAGAATACCGTGCATTTGGGACTGCATTGTTTATTTATTTATTTATTTATTTTATTGATTAATTTTTTTATCTGATTTTGACATATTTTTTTTCAAAAATATTTCATATTTTCTAATATATTAGAATAATCATATAATATTTTCAAAAAGTAATTAATCCGAGCTAAGGCGATATTATATATATAACAAAGATAATTTCGTAACGAGGACAAATAATGAAATAATAAGCGCAACTAAAATAGTAAGCATATTTACGTTCACAAAAAATAAAATAAAATTTGTACGTTTATTTATGAGGTAATTTTTTTTTTTGTAACATAAATAAGTTATGAGGTAATTAATTTTATATATATTAGCACACCTAAAATATTAGGAATATTTATATACCATATTTATACGTATGATATACGAGTTTAATATTAAAAGTGAGTCTCTCGTGAGACGGTCTCACATATTTTTATCAGTGAGATATGTTGATTCGGTCCATATTTAGAAGAAAAAGTAATATTTTCGGCATAAGAATAATACTTTTCATGGATCGGGCTGGTTAAGAGATTTGTTTAACAAAATTGAGTCATGTGACGGTCTCACATAAGTTTTTGTGTAATATTAGACACGAAGAAATTCATTTTAAAACGAATATTTCGATTATATTATTTAAATATTATTATATCCACGAAGCTTGTTAAGAGACTTGTAATAGTTTATCATTTGATAATATTACAATTTTAGTTCTGTATATTTGTTTATTTTCCGATTTTGATAATAAATGTTGCCGAATTTCAGTTTTAGCCATATATATTTTAATTTTTGATAAATTTAGTAATTTTTTATCAGGATTAATACAACATCAGTGCCACGACGCAAAAAATTATTCAGATCACAAAAACAAAAAAATAACATACTAATGCCGAAATTTGAAAACATAAGAACATATATTAAGACCAAAAAACTTCAATATTCCCTAGCTTGTCTAAATATCAAACAAGTCATTAAAATTTTAAACATATATTTTTAAATAATTCCCATTGATCCAAATACGACTTAAAGAATTTTGAATCAATGAAACGCAAATCAATCGATCCAAATACAATCTAATAAAATTTATTTATATTAAAAATTTAGAAGTGGGAGAATGATTTAAAACCCTAAAATAGGAGGGATGGGAAGAAATATAATATAAAAATGGCAAAAACTTGTGTGAGACGGTCTCATGGGTCGTATTTGTGAGACGGATCTTTTATTTGGGTCATCCATGAAAAAATATTACTTTTTATGCTAAGAGTATTAATTTTTGTTTTGTATATGGGTAGTGTTGGCCCGTCTCACAGATTAGGATCTGTGATGAGACCCACTCAATAAAAATTATTGTTTGATAAGTCATTTTCTTTGCAGACAGTTATTTCCAGCATACCCCTGGCGAGGTGGCCAAAAGTGCAATTAATGGCCAATGACAAAAATATGCTACCAATAATTCAAACATTGTCAGAACAAATAAATTAAAATTTAAGTAAAATATTGGCAGACCATATAATAAATTAAAAAATAGAAATTTGAGTCAAATTATTCAAACATTTGTGGAACATATAAATAAAAAAATTATATAAAAAATTATAAATAAAATATCACAAGTTCTATTATCTGCTCTATCAGTCACAAATATATAATTTAGTTTGCATCGACAAACTTCATATTTTATCCATAATTAATTCATTCGAAAAGTTATTTCACGTTTTTCTAGACTTGATTAATAAAATATAAAAAAAAATAGGTCTTTCGTAAGACGGTCTCACGTATCATTTTAGATCAATTATATCCATATTTACAATAAAAATTAATATATTTGACATAAAAAATAATACTTTTTAATGTATTACCCATATAGAATATATGTTTCATAAAATTGACCCATGAGACCATTTCACATAAATTTTTGTGAATATAAAATTGCATTAAATATAAAAAATAAATTATACATTCGAGACGATCGAAAAAATAAAAGAAGTATTTGTTATTAATTGGGCTCAATTCTTATCAGGCTTCGGTAGAGACTTGGCCCAAAAATCAGGTAAAATTAATTTTACTTTCATCCTTGCATTTCGAATAATTTCATTCTCAACCTTGCATTTTTATACACTAGCAATTTCATCTCTCAGAGACAAAAACCAACCAATTAATCACAGTTACATTAATTAATATCCTCAATTTAATTAAAATATTAAATATTGAAAAACCCAGAAAATTATCATATTCGTTAATTCAGTTTCATGCTACGTTAAAATATATATTCTATATAATATATACCGTTTTAATATATGATTTTATTTTATAATAAATATTTTTTACGCGTTTAATATGTGAAAATAATTAGCGATTAATTTTTGTTCTGATAAAAATAAAATAATTTATTTTCTTTTGTTTAGTTGAAGAAATGATTGTTATAATTAAGTCTCGAGTTTAAAATATCAATGTTAGAAATATGACACCAGAAAAAATAAACTAGTTTGCTAAAAAAAAATGAACCTTAAGAAATTTTTTTTCGAATATATATTGTATTTTCATTGTGTTCATCTAACATCTATCTAGTGGATATATAATTTTGATATATTTCATCATATTTTATATATAAGTGTCATCTAAACGGTGAACATGAAGTGTCGTACCAAAAGTGCATATACAAGTGTGTAGGGATTGTAATGGAGCGGGGCGAGAGCAGGTTTGTCATCCTCATTATTGTCCCTGAATTCCATCCCCACTTTCACACTCGTCTTTGTCCCCGCTTTCCTTGAACCCGAAACTATGAGGATCAAATTCTCATCCTCGTTTCAAAATATTAATAAAACAAGACGAGGGTGTGTTCAGAGATTTTCTAAAACCAACACTTATTATTATCTATTATTATTAGTGATAATATTAATATCAACATTAATAATATTATTAATATTAGTTTCGGAACGGGTTCGGAGATGAAGATAGTATCTCATATCTATCTCAAACTACTTCGAAGATTTTAAAAAATCCTCGAACTTGATCCCAAACCCAAAAAAACTTGAAAACTAGTCGGGAAGGTGTCAACCCTAATGTGAGATAATTGTTCTCCAAGTTTTGAGTTATTTTGAGCCGCCCGATGTCACAAATCGTGTCCGTTCATTCTTTCTCTTAAAACACGGTGAACTCAACTGCATTGTTCTTCCTCCCGAGTCCCGAAGTTAGGGTTTTAGAGAACATCGATCCCTGCACAATAAAGTTATACTTCGTGCATCGCAGTTTGCACTCTCCCGAAGTCACCAAAATGGACAAGAGCATGCTTGGAGATTTGGACGCTCTTCCGGAGGAAGATAAGCTCCG
This sequence comes from Primulina huaijiensis, assembly GCF_012295235.1. Lineage (NCBI taxonomy): Eukaryota > Viridiplantae > Streptophyta > Magnoliopsida > Lamiales > Gesneriaceae > Primulina > Primulina huaijiensis. The sequence continues at coordinate 23,891,220 of NC_133309.1, read as the reverse complement.
AATGACGGCCATGATCGACCAGCTCCAAATCCGCGACAGGTATGCACCAGCTAACCTAATTTGTCCGAGGCAGAATTTTGGGGTTTTTGTTGTAAGTTTCGGATTTTCTCCTGTTCCGATGATGAATTGAAGATAGGCACAGCTTTATTTTGTGAGCATGTGTCTAAAATTATTTGCTGTTTCCGTTCAAATTTTTTTATTTTTATCTAAGATGCAAATTTGTTGTACTCTTTGCCTTAGGCTTACTGTCAACATTTAATTTTTCCTTCTTATTGAATGTGCTTATTCTTCTGGGAGTGTGAGATAATTTGTCATAATACTATGAGGATAATTAATAATATTGTCATCTTAATAATGAAGGAGTTACAATATATGGATAATAAATTGAAAGATATAATCAATTTTAACTCCAATTGTTGTAATTCTTGAGCCAAACTCTACGTTTAGATTAAACGAGGATGTGGAATCGTGTCCCTCGCGCTAAACGGTTCACTGATGTTTAATTTTGTATTCCTCCCTTTGATCTCTATCAAATTAATACTCCATCTCTTATATTTAAGATAGATGATTGAACTAAGAATGTTTGTGTACATACTTGTTGCTTATTTGAACTTGTCGAAATCTTTCTGTAGTAATTTGGCATTATTTTCTGTATCTGAGTTTTGCTTAACCTTTCTTTCGAGCTTGACTAGAGTAATTTTGTGTGTCTGGGGTTTCATGGTCCAGAGGTATGTTACAGTCCCCCTGTCTATCTCTTTCTGTACGTATGGCTATGCACGGATGTGCCTTAACTCCCAATTGCATGGCAGGCTTCCTAAAACTATACGTTTTACTCAACTTGCATTCTTTTGTGGATATAATAATCAATGTATTTTCTGTCTTTTGGTGTTTGAGAGATTTTAAAGCTTGTATGCTTAGTGCTCTGTTGTTTAAAAAAAGAAAGCTTGTATGCTTGTACTTATCTTGTAATAATTCTATGGGGAACTTGATATCCCAAGTGTTCTGTAATATGTGCATAACTAATACTTGAAAGTGGTGGTTTGTTTTCTCCTCTATGTATTGTGTTCCTATATGTACTTGTCTTGTCTGTTAGCACTAGTATTTTCATTATGAATTTTCCTGAATTAGATTGTTTTTTCTTTTGATTCTGTCTCTGGAATAGCATCCAACACGGAGTCTTGTTTTTTTTTTTTTTTTACATTTTTTACGCATTGGTACAGTTCAGAAACTGAGTTTCGTTTTTTTCATATGTAGACCAAAGTGTCCTATCGTGGATTCTTGTTTTATGAGAAGTATTGTATATTTTCTGTGTTTATGGACCAAATTATTGTATCTGACCCAAGTCTTGTCTGTTGAGAATTATCACACACCGGTTCAGATGAATTTGAATGGTTGGTTTACATAAAAAAAAACACAATATATATTTGAAATGGCGGTGAAATTAATATTTTCATGTGTTTATTCTGCAGTTTAAGGATGTATAACTCATTGGTGGAGAGATGTTTCACCGACTGTGTTGACACTTTCCGTCGCAAAACTCTTGACAAGCAAGAGGAAACTTGTGTTCGCAGATGTGCCGAGAAGTTCCTGAAACACTCTATGCGTGTTGGCATGAGATTTGCAGAGCTAAACCAGGGTGCTGCTACACAAGATTAGGATGCCTTTTCCATGTGTGTCTGGTCTTTTTCTGAGAATATTGGTTTTATGTTTACTTCAAACCTCTCGGGATGCAACATTATTTAGTCACCAAAGATTGTTTTGAATTCAAGGTTTCCGATTATCTTTTCCTGGTGCAAGAAAGCAGTATTTTTGCTGAAGAATTGTTATTTACGACTAGATTTTATATCGAAGTAATAATATGGAACTCCGCTTTCTGAGTCTCTCTCTCTGTTTTTTTTTTTTTTTTTTTTTTTTTTTTTTTTTTTTTTTGTAAAGTATAAGCAGTTATAATGTTTAGGTGCATGCACTAATTTAAACAGTTTGTTTTTGTACTTTTAAGCAAAAAATCTAAAGTCACAATTTCTAAATTTTGAGTAGTATTCTATTAATGATAAAAATATTTTATATATGTTAGCATCAGCTTTTTCTCAAAATCGTTGTTTTAACTTCTTTGTCGATGAGAAATTGAAGCTTCATTGATTGAAAATGAATTGTTCTAGTATATTTATTCTTAACCAAGTAACACGCACGTCGTACGTGATGAATAAATGTCGAATGACATAATTTATAAGGAATAAGTGGACATAAAACTGTTATATTGAGTAAAATCGAAAGTTTTATTTTCTATTGAAAATTCATAATATAAAAAATATTATCAAATCTTTTCTTGTTTAATTTTCAGTTTTTGAATCATCTTTATGTGACTGTTTTGTTTAAGTTTTCTATTTTTTATTGAAATTAACAATTTTTTCATCATCTTGAATTTGTATGGTTTTCTCCTTTGGAACATGATATATCTTGTTTCTTTTTCTATGGCTTTGTCATTTTTTTTTTGTGTTTGTTGTCTTCTTATCTTCATGTTGTACTTATTTTGCCCTTTCTTTTGCACCCTTTGTGTTCGTTCTTGTGGTTGAGACATACTTGTCTAACTTGAAAAGAAATTTGTAATCTTCTTTGCTTGGTTGATCAAGTATGGTTATATGCTTCACATTACCTTTTTCTGCAATATAAAATTTGTAGTTATTTGGAAATGTTTATTAGATTATTATAATGGTATTCAAATAAATGCTTTAATTTACTTTAGTATGCATGCCAATATATTTTTTGATGGAGCAAACAATAAATGTATCAACAACTTCTTCGAGCAACAACACCCTAGCTATTTCATTTTCATTTTAGATCATCATTGTTATCCGGTATCTGAAAAATTAATTGTAAGAAAATATACACATTAATTAAATGTTTTTAAACATGTGAAGTTAATTATAGTTGGAATACCTTCAGTTGATATCGATATTCAGCTTCACACAATATGTGCAATCAAACTCATTGGTAGTTTTGGTAATAGATTTGAAACAATTACAACATGCCTCGTACTGCGGGATTGATTTATTTTCAATTTCCATGATGCTTGTTTTGATGTAGTAATACTTGTTCTACATGTAATGTTATAAGAATGAACAAATTTAATTATGATTATATCATCTCATGTCATCTCAAATTCATGAAAAAATATACAATATAGTTATCTTTAATGATAGATGTTTTGGTTTAAAACATCATTACCTTTTCTAAATTTTTCTTTTCAAATCAACCGTCGTATGAAGAATTGTTTTGATTCTTTTATCATTTTTCTATCCAAAGTTCATTTATTTCTCTTCAACCTGTAAAAGTTCGCAGTGGATATAATAAGAAGTCAATCAAAAGATGTAACATAACTCTAAAAGATAATACAAAAAAACATAGAATAGAAATACATAAAAGATGTCATAAATTTCACATTCAAAATAAGACAACTTAGCAACGCTATTTGAGAAAATAAATCGAAAACAAAAAATACGAAGTATTATTCAATTAGGAGATATAACAAAACTACAAAGAAAAGTTGTACCAAATGTGAATGATGACGTTCAAAGTTACGGGTAATATAGATAATTGTATATCAAAGTTGTTACACATAAATGATTCTAGAATTCAATTTGGAAAGACAATATATATACATACACACATGTGTTATATTTGTACCATTAGTTTATATTTTCAGTCTCATGATATGATGGATTGACTTTGATGTAGACTTCAATTGTACTCCTGGTTATTAGTAAAAAAACACAATTAGATATTTAATGTCAAATTAGATGATTCATGTGAATTTGAAAATACTACCTTGGTACATATTAATTTTTAAATTGCAAAAAGTTTAAATTTACTTTAGATGCAGTATAAATAGTAAACAATATTGAATTATGTGTGTATAATTTACGACTTTAAACTTACACAAAACTCCTATTAAACCGTCACGAGTCAATTTTGATCTCATATATGATGTGTATCAACTTATTAAAAAATATTATTTAAAATCTGTGAGACAATATTATATTAGATCTTCTCTTAAAGTTAAACTTAAAATTAATTCTCGATTCTGATTTCGATTTTGTTTTTGACCTTTTATTTATAAGAACGTAACGGAAATTGAGCTACAAATTCTCAGTTCTAGATATGATTTTGGAGTTGGAAAAAAAATGATCTAGGTTTAGGGTTCGAAGTGTGTTCGATTTAATTAACCGATTTATTATTTATTTCAATCTTCATAAAAAAAAATTCAATAATTATTTTGGGGCCCCTCTATTTCTGGTTTCTCTCCCTAAAACCCCGATTCAAAACCCTAACATCTACACGCAGTGAAAAAACTCACTCGAGTTATTTCCGCCGTGGGTAGCAGAAAAGCGAGGAAGAAGGCGTTCCGATGGCGGATGGAGTGTTATCGGTGGAGAATATCAAAGCTTTTTGGCACTCTCAAGTCCATGACCCTGAAAAATGGGAGCTCAACATGGTATTTTACTATTTTTTAATCACCTTATTCTATTGCTTCTGTAATCTCTTTCGGTGTTTAAATTTTTCTTTATTATTGGAGATAAAATTGGCATTAACGTGAATTTATTTTCCCATAGGTTGAGTTTTATTTATGATCACTGGGATGAGGAACTTTTTCCTTGTATGTTTTGCAGCTGAGATTTTTACATCTGATCGTTGGTTTTATGGAATAAAAGTAATTATTGTTTAGCATTTTTTGAGATTCGATGAGCGTTCTGGCTGTTTGAATTGACAGGGAAAACATTTTTCAGTTTTTCGAAACCAGTGGAGTGTATATTGATTGCTTGTTTTTACTCCTACAAAATCATGAAATCAATTAGATCTCTGGGAATATGGATGGTGGAGGTAGATATGAATGGATTGCCTCGCTCACTGCTGCTTAGACATTTTCCAGCCTCTTTTAGTGCAGGGTTTGCTATCTTTCCAATAGGGTATTTTTGGATGTTGGACTGCGAAAACTTTTTTGTTTCTTTGATTTTGAAAGAAATGTGAAGATATCCTATTGTAAGGACTAATTTTGCTAGAAGAACAGGGTATAACGACCCAAATACAGAAAAGGAACAAATCAAAACAAACCAAAAAAGAAAGCTAAAACATGCAAATTTGTGGATAAGCTATTTCGATGAGATCGCAGCGAAGAATATTCTCTAGACTAGAAGGAAATGCATCAAAAAAGAGAATTTGTTGACAACTATTAATGGAAAAATTTGTGAGGCAATCCACAGCTTGATTCCCCGCGCAATAAATATGAACCATCTCTACACAATAATCCTGAGTTAGCAAAGCCTTGACATCTTCCAATAATCTTGGAAAGAAAATTCCATGAAAATTAGTTTTCACCATTTTCACCTGCCTCGAGGAATTTGTGAGGGGAATATAATGATATGATCCATCGTAAAGGTGGGGAATAATGTTGAATACCAAATGGATTGGTATGAGGAATGGCAAATTTTTATGATGTTTTTCACTCTCCCAATTCGGATTCCAATTTAATATACCAACATTACAACCTGTTCAGTTATCTTTTTGTGCAAAGGATTTGCAGTTTTGTGGATAACCATATTTTTGTTGTTTCATTGGTTCGTTGGAAGATTTAGTGTTTAAGAAATTCGTAGAAATCATTTTCTTTGCTTACGGCCGACCACTTTCTTAGATCCAAAAATTTCAACATCAGTCTTACTTTTGTGAGTATTTTTTTATTATAGGCCGAAATTTACGGTTCTAAATCGCTCTGCTATATGCTTNTTTTTTTTTTTTTTTTTTTTTTTTTTTTTTTTTTTTTTTTTATGTAACTCATTGACCCATTCTTCTCTCATTTCAGAAGTTATTCCGTGCGTTTGGGCTCTTTGCTGGCTCCATTGTCTTGATGCGCCAGTATGGTTATATGATGGCCATATGAAAATGAACTGCACTACCAAGTGCCTAGATATTTCAGTGTGGTGGCTCGTTTTGGCTCTGCTTTCACTTTCCATTAATCATTTTCTAAATCAATGTTTCTTAGACCAACTGTTGTGAAACAAGTTTTACATCAATGAAATTTTAATTGCAACGAAGAACTTCAGAATTTTTTTTTGCATATGCACTTGAAATTTATTCTAAATTCCTTGTTTTACACCCTTTCCTCTTGGTTCTCGTACCGAAGTGAGGGTGAAGAGTTAGTATAAGATATTCCCATCTTGTTGCTGTTTCTTGAATGTTTTACTAGTTCACCATTGCCATGGAGATAAAGAAACCATCATCTCAAACAGGACATGTCCTGGTATGTGAGTACCTTTTGGGAGTTATTTGGATCAACCAAAGAAGTATGTTTTTTGGGATGCAGATAATCTTCTTGATTGCCAACACCAATATTGGTCGAAAGTCACCGGTCCCGTGCAATCGATATGATCGCAAACCATTTTTATTTTCGATTATTGTAATTTGCAAGTGTAGGAAGCCTGTTTTTAATGAATCTTGAGGGTCTTTGCTCCTAATGAGAGTCAAGATATTGTTAGACCACTTTGAGATTTTGATGACTAATTTCAATGATTATCGTGAGAATAGAGCTCTCGTGTGGTTTGGGTTCAACCTATCTAAAGATATTATGTGAAATATACATTCAACAATTCATATTTATTCTTAAATATGATGTTCACAATTTTTTTTACGATAACGAATAAATATCATTGGGTAATATTATGGCTACCATCTCATTAATCACTCGGGAAATGTTAGATTATGAATATTATTATTCCAAAAAGAATGAAGATGCTCATAAAAAGTTGACCCAAATGCAAAAACTCATGTGAGACGGTCTCATGATCGTATTTTGTGAGACATATATCTTATTTGGGTCATCCATGAAAAAGTATTACTTTTTATGCTAACAATATTATTTTTTATTGTGAATATCGATAGGGTTGACCCGTCTCATAAGTAAATATTCGTGAGACCGTCTCACAATATACCGTCTCTATATCTAGACAATGTCTGTATTGACTATTGAGACTTGAAATTTTTAGTCATCTATTATCATGATAATTAAAAATAATTAAATGAATGATATCATTGTTAAAATTTTATAATTACGAGTATATCGTGATATGTAAATGTGTTTATCAATATAATTCTAAAAAATTAATAATGATATTAATAACTTATTCACTTAAATTTGGCTAAATAGCTTGAAATTGATTGTCAAAACATAACCGTTACAAGATTATAATTAATTTAACAAAAAAATAAAATTTTATCATATAATATATACAAGATTAAAATTGATATTTTGTCGATTATTTAATAAGAACAAATGAATCTTTTTAAAGAAAAATAAGAACAAATTGTGTGCTTCCTTTGCCATCAGCAGTCAAACCAACACAAAATAGTCGAAGAATTAAAGGCCTAAATTCCTAAAATAATCAAGACCCTCCAATGCATGCGTACCCCCTCTATCGACGGTCTATATTCATCTGTCATCTCATTGAGACGGCCTTCTCTCTCGCATGCTTTCTCCGTCGATGGTTGGAATATTGAATATTCGCATAGTTTATGTAGATCCAAGGCAAAGAATCCGCATTCGCGACGATATATAATGAAGAAACGAGGAAACATTTGAATCAGAATTTGTATTTAAAGAGCATTCAAAGAGGCAAGAGGAAAAACGGGATCAACACCAGAGCTAATGGGTTCGTTCTGTGAGTATCAATTTTCTGCATTTCAATGTTTCTTGTGATCGTACAGAGAGATTATGAGGATAATTTACTGATTTAGTTTGTTTAAAGATATAGCTTTTGCTTCTTTTTTTAAATTTCGGTAGAATGCATGATTAAATGTTGAATCTGCTTTGTTACGTATATTGCTGCTTTTTGGAATGTATCGAACTTTAGAAGTTTTGGCGAGCTGGGTTTTGTGGGATTTTCATGAATTTTACTTCTGTGTCAGCAATGTCTGAACTGAGTTGTGTTTGAACATTTTTCTGTTTAAAAATTTGTTGGAAAATTAGATAGTATTTGATGATTCATACAATCGGAGCAACTTGAGCTACAGGGGCATCAAGCATTCGATCAAATCAATCTGATTTTTGGTATTTTGTACTCAGATTTCGTTGATGACAGTCGGTTTGGATGTTAAAAGTCTGGAGCTTTGTAGTCGGTGACATGAATTTTTGCTCATGCTTGTTAAGTTTGAGTGGAAAACTGCCAGCTGGTGCGTATTTGTTGTGTTTATGGAAGAAACAGCCTCAGAAGGACAACATAGCCTGAAAAGATTTTACGTGCTCGAATTAGCTTATCTGATGGCTATTGTTGATGTGGTTTACTCTTACACAACCTTACATAGTAGGAATTTGCTAATCTCTTTATTTTAATTTAACTAAAATTCTGTGTTGTGTCGTTTAATTCTGTAAAATGCTTGTCTCTATCAGTTGGTAATTTTGTTTCATGTTCTACGAAGTATTGTATTACAATTGTGTGCTTCAAGCTGATACTATGTAAAATTTTCCTTTCAATACTACAAAAAAAAAGATTGGCACCACGTACCTATGTTCCCAGCGCTCAGTTTTATATGTCCTGCATTGCTTTGCAGGCCATGCCCCTTTCTTTTTTCTTCTATTGATTGTTGGGTGCTCGGCAAGAGTTCTTTACCCTCTTCCCAGCAGAAGAAATGACAGAAGCAGACAGCCACTTCAAACATTTCGTCCATATAACATTGCACATCGTGGTTCGAATGGAGAAATTCCCGAAGAAACAGCTGCTGCTTACATGGTATATTTTCCTGTACCTTCCATATATATATGTGCTGATTATTGTTGTCCAACCTGTCTTGCTGAAGTTCGTTCTCGTTATCAGTAATTAATTAATTCAGTTAATTCCATGAAATTAACATCATGATCCCAAATGCATCATGCTCGATATCATGGTTCAGTAGTAGTTAATACTTTTTGAACTAGTACGAGACTTGAATATTTTTTTTATCAACATTGGATTGATTAGCTATATTTTCTGCATGCTACTGTCATATTTGATATATATGTGATAAACTAACTTGCAGTGAGCTATCGAAGAAGGTGCTGATTTCATAGGGTCTGATATTTTGTCTTCGAAAGATGGTGTTCTTATATGCTTCCATGATTTAAACCTTGATGATACAACTGATATAGCTATGCACAAGGAATTCTCTGATAGAAAGAGGACTTATGAGGTTCAAGGGGACAATATTACCGGCTATTTCACAGGTTAGAACACAATCAGAACTGGACATATTTTTCTGGCAATTGCTATCTTCACATTTCATGCATCTGATCGAGGTGAACTTTAAGGTGTGATCTTTGTTTGTTTGCCATAATTCATCTGTGTCACAGTACGATATTTTTTGCTTATTTTTTGTAGCTCAAATTTTTTATATTTGCTGTTACGATGTCCAGTTGATTTCACCATAGAAGAGTTAAAATCGTTGCGAGTGAAGCAGAGATATCATTTTCGGGATCAGCAGTATAATGGTACGATGTGGTACAATATGAAAATAAATATGAAACACATTATGTCCGAAACAGAAAAGCTAACACCTGCAATTTCTTTCATATCACTTTGCAGGTAAATTTCCTATAATCACTTTTGAAGAGTTTATTTCAATCGCTCTTGATGCACCACGAGTTGTTGGAATATATCCAGAGATAAAAAATCCAGTATTTATCAATCAACATGTAAGTTCCTTCTTTTCTTCTTATTACAACCCTATCTTATTTTGAGAAACAGATGTGAATGATAAACTGACGACTTATTTGTCTTAAAAAATGTTGACTCGTCCGGTGTTTACACTACTTGTTTGGGCAGGTGAGATGGTCAGGTGGAAAGAAATTTGAGGATAAATTAGTCAAGACACTCGAGAAATACGGATATAAGGGATCCTATTTGTCAAAGCAATGGTTGAAACAACCTGTTTTTATTCAGTCGTTTGCACCCACTTCTCTTACCTATATATCCAACCTGACTGATGTGCCCAAGATTTTTCTTATTGATGATACAACGATGCCTACTCAGGATACAAATCAGGTCTATACTATTCACTTCATCCTTTTTACATCTGGCCAGATATTAACAAGTTCATGTCCTTCTTGGGGTAGAATTTTGGCTATTATTTAAGTTATTCACAAATTCTTTCCAAAATCCAAAGCATGAAATACAAAGAGTTTTAATTTTAATGATAATCTGATCCCATTGTAGGCTATAAAGTTTGAGAAAAACTCCTTGAGCAAAATTTCTGTTTGATTGGCCATCTTGACCGTCATATGGCGGTATCAACTAGTTTTTCATGTTCACAGAGAATTGCATGATGCTTACTATGTTCGGCAGATTAGTTTTTGTATTCGTTGCTTTATGAAATTGTCTTCACTCGCAAGACAAAATCCTTTCTTGCATCAACTCAAGATTCTTGTTATCTGTATATATTCTCAATCTAATGCTAGAAATGTGACACGAATACTTATGTTGTGACAGTCATTTTGGGAGATCACTTCAGATAAATATCTCGACTTTATCAAAGAATATGTTGTGGGAATCGGACCTTGGAAGGATACCCTTGTTACAGCATCAGATAATTATCTGCAAACGCCCTCCGATCTTGTAGCTAGGGCACACACTCATAATCTTCAGGTACAAATACCGAGTATTCTTTATAGACATCTCTAAACTCAAAGATTGTGTCATTTGCGCGAGATATTTTCATATTAGTTGATGTTACTTTATTTACAATCTCAACAAATATGTCAAGAACCAAAAGCATCTTAACATGGTGTTTTGATTCAGGTGCACCCCTACACATTCCGGAACGAGAACCAGTTTCTGCACTTCAACTTCAGTGGAGACCCATATAACGAATACAAGTATTGGATGCACACTATTGGTGTTGATGGACTCTTTACAGATTTCACAGGCAGTCTCCATCAGTATCAGGAGTGGACTTCCCCATTCCCGTCTGACGAGGAAGACGCTTATAAATTACTAGATAAGATTGTATCCATGATCACAAAGTTCAAACATTAGTAGTTCTATGTAATGTAGAATTTTGTTCGATTGCTTTTGGCTGGTACTCACAGCTACAACTTGTATAGTTCAACTGGCTTGCTTGCATTTTCTCTCCCTTGTAATATTTCTGAGGTTGAGAAAATAAAGTTTGCAAAAAACACAACAGAAACATAAATGCATTTTGATATCTAAAATAATGCTACGATCGACTTTATAGATTATTGCTACATAGAAAATAATACTAATTTCGAAAGTATTTATTTATGAGTAGATAGACGGTATAACACATCTTTATTTGTGAGATGAGTCAACTTGATTCATGCCTACAATGAAAAGTAATATTTTTTTCATAATTCGGGTAAGGTTGATGATCCGTTTAACAAAATTGACTCGTCACATACTCTCAGTGAGTTTTTGTGTTCATTTATTTTCTTTCCTGGAGTTCAAATGCATTACAGTGACATGGTCAACTAGGAGGTAGCTTACACACAGAAAACAAATTATAACATTTACGTGCTTTCTTTTCTAAAATTTGTAGCTTCTCGAATATTTAAACATTTTGATGTAGCAAAAAATTGTGATTATCCAGACTATTCTACATATTCGTAAACAGATCCAAATAATCGAAGATGAGTATTCTAGCTAGCTCGTAAACGAGTTCAAGTAGCTGGTGGACAAAAAATTTTATGGGTTATCATCTGCGTCACAAACAAACGTCAGAGACGCCGGTGTTTGCCCGACGTAGACACTCCGATGCTCAAGTTATAAAACAATTTTAAGATATTATCTGAAAGTTAGAGAGTTTAAGCATAAAATCATGAACCCCTAATAACGCGAATTCTTCTCTATTTATATATTTTTTTGGAGTGTATAGCATACTTATACCTTTATAATTTATTTGGACCACAATAAATAATTGAATTGAATAATTAAATTGGGTAATCATCACATACCTTTTAGGATTTTTTTTCTCGAACATTTAGACTCAAAATGAATGTTATTATTAAGACTAATTTCCAAGGATATTGATTTACTTTATTTTCTTATCCCATAAAATTCTAAATGCTTATTGGTACCTCTTCAAATGAACAAAATTATATTCTTAAACAGTATTTCTTAAATAAAATTTTAATTCATTTAATCACGAACTTTGATCAATTTTATTTTTATTTAAAAAAAAAAAACTAACTCTATCCAATATAATTTATGAGTAAGTCTTTTGTGAGACGGTCTCACGAATCTTTATCTGTGAGACAGGTCAACCATACCGATATTCACAATAAAAAGTAATACTCTTAACATAAAAAATAATACTTTTTCATGGATGATCCAAATAAGAGATCCGTCTCACAAAATACGACTCGTGAGATCGTCTCGCACAAGTTTTTGTCATAATTTATTATGAGAATTTTTTTTTAAAAAAAGAAAGAAATTTGAACAAAGTTATTCTTTAATATTTCCAGGTTTTTTTTTAGCAAATAGGGGTCTTCCTGGACTTTATTACACTAATTAATCATAAGATTAAGAAATATGCTCAAACATGGCAATATGTAGTGTCGTCGAGCACAAAACCAAACTCTGCCGATGGATCGGAATCAAAGACCCAGAAGCATTCTTGAAACTCTAGGCGAGGAAATCGTCAGAATCGTAACGCCAGTGTCAATTTGCATGATTTTCGTGGTGATTCTTGTTTCTGTACTCAATCCGGATTCCTCTTCAAATGGTTTGTCAATCACATCCATGGCCACTGTAGCCTACACAGAAACCAGCTCAGATTCTATATGGGACAAATTCAAGGGCGCCCTTTTGAATTCCCTTGTTTTTGTTGCCATGGTGACGGTGGTCACTTTCCTGTTAGTGCTGCTTTTCTACTTTAGATGCACCAAGTTCTTGAAATACTACATGGGTTTCTCTGCTTTTCTTGTTCTGGGGTTCTTGGGCGGCGAGATTGCTCTTCTTTTGATCCAAGATTTCAGCTTTCCGATTGACTGTATCACATTTTGTGTTGTTTTGTTTAATTTCACTGTTGTTGGTGTCCTGGCTGTGTTTGTGTCGAAAATGGCTATATTTGTTACACAAGCTTATTTGGTTGTTATTGGGACTTTGGTTGCTTATTGGTTTACCCTTTTACCCGAATGGACTACTTGGGTACTTTTAGTTGCCATGGCATTGTATGATCTTGCCGCAGTTTTGCTGCCTGGTGGACCTTTGAGGCTCTTGGTAGAGCTAGCTATATCAAGAGATGAAGAAATTCCAGCTTTAGTCTACGAGGCACCGCCGGTTATTAGTGGCGAATCTGGCTTGATTGGTGGTATGGCACAGAGAAGGTCATGGAGAGAGGGAAGGGGCGGTTCAGATGAAAATCAAGTGCTTAGCTCCAATCAAATATCCCCTAACCTGGGGACATATTCATCGGTTGTTGATGCTGAGGAAGGTCGGTTTCCCAGCGTGGATTCGGAACTTGTTGCTCCTCTTATTCAGCATCGAATAAGTGTCCGATTAACTTCACCAGAAAACAGAGCTCCAAGTGAGAACCTCACGCTAGAAGGAATCGGCCTGGCATCCTCAGGTGCGATTAAGCTTGGATTAGGTGACTTCATCTTTTACAGTGTTTTAGTAGGCAGAGCTGCTATGTATGACTTCATGACTGTATATGCATGTTACCTTGCTATAATTGCTGGTCTTGGCATAACCTTGTTGCTGCTTGCACTGTATCGGAAGGTTCTGCCAGCACTTCCTGTGTCTGTCATGCTAGGTGTGTTGTTCTACTTGCTTACTCGGCTATTGCTTGAAAATTTTGTTCTACAATGTTCAGTGAACCTGTTGATGTTCTAGGAATAAAGCATATCATTTGGGCAGATAGATTTAGAATCTCATGTGTTTGCTTTCATATTTCTTTCATTGGTTTTACCTTTCGTGATATGTAAAAGCAAGAGTTGTTTTTCACACCCATAACCGGAAATTCTGAATACACAACACACTGGCGATTTACAGCAGTTGTAGTCATGAACTCGATGGTTCTAGGTTCAATCAAGATTGGATTATTAGAGTTTGAGCCTATACTCATTTTTCCTGTATTTAGGACATGTGATCGAAATGAGTAATTATTGAAATGCCACTGAGAGAAGGAGCATGCTTGATGTTACTTCATAATCCGTCAAATATATTTGAGTTTATTTATCTACTTTAACTCCCGCTATAACTTAGAAATTCTCAAATAGCCACACTAAAAAGAGGCTTGGTTACTTATTATCCCAAGAAGAAGCATTTTGGAAGCAACGTGCAAAGCTCTGTTGGCTCCAAGCAGCTGACCCAAACACAAACTTTTCCAGAACCATGCTTCCAACAGAAAGCGGAAAAATTCCATATCGCAATTAGTTGATGATAATGGACGAATCTGTTACTGGGGTGATGGGCTTCAAGAACATATTTTCGATCATGTCAGAAGTTGTTCACATCAAAAGGCAGCATTGATCACACCATAATTCCCTTGGTCCCTAAATGTATTGATGATAATCAGAATCATATCCTCCTGCAGAAAGCAAAGAAATTCAAGATGCTCTCTGGTCTCTGCGCCATGCATCCAGATAAATCGCCAGGTCCGGATGGTATATGAACCCTGGTTTCTTTAAAAAAATATTGGGATATTACGGGTAATAAAGTTGCTACTGCATGTCTTGATTTCTTGAACAATTGCTGCTTACTAGAAAGCATGGATGATATTTCTATAGTGTTGATCCCAAAGAAAAAAAGACCTACAACAATCTATGATCTTCGACCTTTGTCATTGTGTAATGTCATATATAAAATCATCTCGAAGGTGATCGCAAATCAATGGAAGAGTGTGCTTAATCTTATCATTTCCGATACTCAGTGTGCTTTTACACAAGGTCGATGCATCACTGATAATGTCATCATAGCTTTTGATTGGGCACTACTTAAAGCGCAAATGACATAGAAAAAATGGAGTTGCGGCTCTGAAAATTGACATGTCAAAGGCGTTTGATCGGGTCGAATGGTCTTTTTTAAGAAATATGATACTTCAAATGGGCATTCACCAAAAATGGGTTGATCTGATTATGCTATGTGTTTCAACGGTGAAATACTCGGTGATGCATAATGGCAATGAGATTGGTCCAATAATTCCACGAGGACCAAGGCAAGGGGATCCATTATCACCTTACTTGTTACTCATTATTACAGAAGGTCTCTCTTGGTTCTTGAATTCAAAAGTTAAGCACGACAATCTTCATGGTATAAAAGTCGCTCGATCAGCCCCGCCGACATCTCACCTCTTTTTCAGGGCAAATTTGGAGGAAAGCAATTTAATCAAAGATTGTCTTCATAAATACGAAGCATCCTCAGGACAACAGGTCAATTTTGATAAATCCTCAATTTCTTTCAGTGTAAATGTCCCCCCTGACATGAAGCATATAGTATCTGCCAAGTGTTGGAAGTGAATTATAAAGCCGATCAAGACACCTATCTTGGTCTTCCATCACTTATTGGAAGGAAAAAATCTGCCGTATTCGCCTTTGTCAAGGAAAAAACATGGGGTTGTTTGAATGGCGGGAGACAAATTTTATCACAAGCTGGTAAAGAGATTCTTCTAAAAGCAGTGATACAAGCAATCTCATCCTATGTCATGAGTGTTTTTGCTTTACTGAAGTTGCTATGTGAAGATTTAGAGCGGATGATGAATTTTTTTGGTGAGGAAAATTTGGAAACAATGGTAGGGGACTTAGATGGAAAAGCTGGTCTAAATTGTGCATTCGGAAAACAGATGGTGGTTTAGGCTTTAGGAGAATACAAGAATATAATACTGCCCTCTTAGCCAAACAAAGCCGGAGATTGCTAACAGAGCCCAACTCGTTTGCTTAGAGGGTGCTCAAATCTCGTTACTTTATCCAAGGAAATTTTTTAGATGCAAAAATTGGATCCAACTCCAACCCCAGCTATGTGTGGCGTAGTATCATATCTACTCAAACTCTCATCCGGAATATGGTGCGGCGGCGAATTAGATCGGGACTTCAAGTCAATATTTGGATTTTGGAATCACCCTTGGCTGCCAGATCTAAACAATCCACCATATATTCAAACAAATTGTCCTCCAGTGCTTGCCCAAGCAACAGTAAACACCTTAAGGATTACACCAGATGGAAGTTGGGATGTTGACCTAATCAAAGATATATTCTCTGAACGGGACTAGAAACTGATTCTATCAATTCCCTTAAGCAGCCGTACTTGTGATGATATTTGGATGTGGTTGGATGATAGCAAAGGGCTATATACAGTGAGGAGTGGATACAAAGCTTTAATGAATGCTAATGCCATATTGCAAAATTCAGTGATCGTAAACTGGAAATTTGTTTGGAAAATGCGAGTCAGGAATTTTACCTGGCGAATGCTTTCAGCTTGTTTACCAACATTAAAAGCTCTTAAAACCCGTAGAGTCGAAGTCTCCGAAACTTGCCCCCCTCTGTTACAATGAATCTGATTTTCATGCTCTAGTTTCTTGCCCCTGCGTAAGGAATGTATGGTGCCTCACGCCCGTTGGGAACCATGTTGCAGCCATGGGATCGATTGTGGAATGGTGGAACAATATAGTCCTTACTCATGAGTATCATGTGACAGAGATTGTAGCAATGGTTTTGTGGAGTATTTGGAAAATTGGGAATGATGCGATTTGGAATAGCAAATGCAATCCAACAACATTGATCTACCAATAAGCATTAGATTTTTACGCTAAGAGGCATGCAGCAAAACAGATATCCATTTCAAGCCAAATCGATGCAAGGCCACATGATGATAATACATGGAAAAGCCCACCAGTAAACTACCTCAAATGCAATGTTGATGCAACCATATTTGCAAACAACCCACATATTGGTTATCGATGCATATCGAGGAATTCACAAGGCCAAGTGATTGATGCAATTTATGGCAGTAATAATCCAATCGTAGCCAAAGCGTTGGGAATCAGAGAAGCTCTTAGTTGGCTCAAGAATTTGCATCTCTGAACTGTTATAATCGAATCTGATGTTTTGCTGGTGACTGATGCTCCAAATAATCCAGAACTAGACCACTCCAGCTTAGGTTTGTTTATGAAGACTTTCGATTCCTATCTAAGGAGTAAGGATATAACAATTTGTACTTTTATTTTTGTGCGTAGATCAACGAACCAGGCAGCCTACGCTCTAGCCAAGGCAACTGTTTCCTTGCTTGATCTTATAGGAAAGACCACCCCCTCCTTTGGTTATTTATGTTGTATTTCTTCCGGATATTGCTTAATATTAATCCCATGTTTTATTCAAAAAAACAAAGTTTACAATTAGTTGAAACTATCATTTCATGTACAATGTGGAATAGAGTGTTCCATTCTCTTCGAGCACATTTTTTTTTCAAGTTGAATAAAAATATTAAATGCAAGATAAAGTCCTCTAATGAATATTGTGCAAGAACAAAAGCTAACACTACACACAGTTACACACACAAAAAGCCCCTAACTGAGACTAGTCAAGGAGGAAGGGTGATTTAGGACCATCCAAACTTACATCCTTCGCAAATGGTTCAGCGACTTTGATGTACCCTCGAGAAGATCAAGAATGTAGGTTTCCAAATCTTGTTCTGTATACTTGATGTACTTGTCACCGATTGTATTGGAAATGTTACGTACAAAGGTACGATATGCAAGGACAACCGTCTTTGAGGCTGAGATCCTTAGCTCCTCGCGAAGCTCCAGATCTGGAACACACCATCCCGTTTGGTTTCTGTATAAATCCTCAAAAGCAGTGTTGAAAGCATGACTTCTTGCCTTTAGAGTTGCCTTTCCCATTTTCCCATCACCACGTAGCAATGGAAGCACTGAACTCCAAGTGGTTCTTTCATAGCATGTTGCATATTTCCGATACTTACAAATGTGTTCTCGGATCCAATCATCCCCCAAGTAAGTTCTGACATTGGAGCTCCTAACTTTTTGAACCATGTAATGCATATTATTCATTAAAAATATTTGCTTCAAAGCAAGATCTTGATATGAGTTGGATTTCTTGTCTAAGTTGGCTTCTAGTATTGATGTAAATGACCGCAAGTGATCAGCCGCAGCATTATTATCTTCAAGAAGCAAATTGAGGCTATCACCGTAATCTACAAAGCAGATCATGTAGTTTGCAGTGTACTTAGTCAGAGGGTGAATACCACCATTTGCAGAAAGGGCAGTGGAGGAACAAGACGCGATGTAATTTCCAAAACCCATAGAGGTGGCCTTAGCCGAATCCCCTAGTCGAACCAAAAGCTCATGGAATTCAATGTTGATAATCAGGTCAGCTTCTTGAGGATATAAAGCGTTTACATCGGGGATAAGGGAGACTAAATCATCGTACATGTTAAGTAAACAATAGAGCCATTCTGGTCTATGGGGTCCGAGTGCCACAGCTTGGCCAAAATCCAGGAGGCATAGAACAGAAGCCTTTGAAGCCTCGGCTAAGCAAATAGAACTAGTGCAACCATATGCTCCAAGAACTTGGTCGAAGAGGCGTTTTGCACTAGCAAGATAAACACCAATGAATGCCCTCATAGCACGGCGCCATTTCCGGATTCTGGAGTTCAAGCATTCCCACTCCAGCGCAAGCACATCTGCAATCCTAAGCCGCTCGATGTTTAGAACTGCCAAATACTCGGCCATCGACTCTCTCCAGAATTTCACAAAAGCCTGGCAGAATTCTTGATCATAACCTGAATCAAACATTGATTTCGCTATCGACTTTATTTGAGGTATCATGTCAGGATGGACCAGATCCATCAAATACTCTTCAGTCTCTGTGCCGCTGCTTTCCCTTCGAGATGCATTCTCCACAGAATTTTCGTCATTTGAAATGATCGATTCCTCGTACACAGAACCCTCCTCGCAAACAGGAGGTAGCACATAACCATGCCCAAAACACTGCTTGTTCTGATCAAGTATATGGACCAACTCTTCTTGGAGCCTAACCATAGCTATTTGCTGAATAGTTTGAGCTTGATCGAGAATTCCTTTCATTTTCCTACTTCTCTTC
The DNA here is from genome assembly GCF_012295235.1 of Primulina huaijiensis. Lineage (NCBI taxonomy): Eukaryota > Viridiplantae > Streptophyta > Magnoliopsida > Lamiales > Gesneriaceae > Primulina > Primulina huaijiensis. The sequence continues at coordinate 23,872,133 of NC_133309.1, read as the reverse complement.
ACCATCACACTTTCCAAGCTCTGAACCAAGATCCGAACCTCATCAATAGCTTTCAAATAATCTAAAACTATGGAGGGGCTGGAATCCCATATCCTCGAGTGGTTCAAATGCAAATTCATGATCATCTCCCGAGCTGAAGCAAGCCTATCCTCAATCTCTATATTATCTTCTACATCACCCTCGTTGAGTCCAATCATTTTAGACAATTCAGCGCATAATCCAGCAATATTTCTTTTCATATCCTGGTTCAATATCTTGGTCGACTCAAGAGCCTTAACAGAATGATAAGCTACAAGAATCAAATGCTGTTGTCCATCAAGGACTCCATCCACCAGTTCAGAATCCTCCATTACCGATAATCAAAGACTACCCAAATAATCAAGACAGCAAATTGGCACAAGTATGCTTCTCTGGATGGTACTAGAGAAACAAATTCAAAATCTCCTCCACCAAAAGGATAGTAAATCAAGGTAAAGCAAGGTTTTAAGGCATGGTAGTATTAGCCTTTAAACTCTGCTAGCCAGACCTATGAACTTTGAACGGGAGTATCATTGACGGACACAGAAGAAAATCTTTCCAAGATCTTTCTTGCACCCACATCCCACTCGAATTTGAAGGCAAGAAACTAAAGGATAAAAGGGTGTTGACCGAAAGAGGAGACTGAACCACAGCCCCCGAATTTGGAATTCAACAAAGAACAATACCAGTAAATCCCAAATGAAATTTCCCACAAATTCCACAGAAAGATAAGTCAGCACAGAGGATTCAAGAATCAGAACAGAATTTCAGGGGTTTTTCCTTCTTGATCACTTTCAGGGTCAAAGCAGTTCACACTTAACAGAAGACCGCAGCTTAAATTGCAAAGAAAGAACAAATTTAACCCAAACGGAGTAAAGAAGAATTACCACGTAAAGAACTATTATTATCAACAATCAAAATCAAAATATAATCTTTTTCACTCACAAATTTGGAATTTGAGATGAATATGTAGCGTACTACGAAATAGTCAAGAACAAAGGGACAACAAAAAACAAAACAGAAATAGGTAGTGATACAATAAAGAAGATAAAAAGAGAATAGCTTCAGACCTGAAGATTTTTACTTGATTCTTGGACACTAAAACTTTTTTATTTTCATTTAATCTGGGAATTTGAGAAAGACCAAGAACTGCCTCCAGAAGTGGGAAGGAAGCTCACGCGTTTTTGCCAGGAAGCAGAGCGTTCTTTGAAAATAAAATAATATGTATGCATACAAAATTATGAGCAGAGACAGTCTCATGAATATTTATTTATGAGACGAATCAATCTTATCGATATTTACAATAAAAAAATAATACTCTTAGCATAAAAAATAATATTTTTTCATGGATGACCAAATAAGAGATTCGACCCATGAAATTGATCCGTGAGACCGTCTTACAAAAGTTTTTGTGTTAAATTATATATATTATATTATAAATTTTGCATGAAGTTAAAAAAAATTATTTTTAATAATTAATTTTGGCAATATATATATATATATATATATTATCCATTATTTATTTTAAAATATGTACAAGTAAATAATTTTTAAACAACAATTTGGTAAAAAAAAAATCAGAAAATTAGTATGAACGTCATTTTTATAAAAATATATTTGATTTAATGTTTTAGAAACAATTAATTTCGAATATTTATGTAAAAATATTTTTGATATTAGATAAATTTTCTACTTTTGATCATATTATATAATTTGTGGTACACAGAGGACATTTGCATAAAACAAGAGTCACGACATCACTAGGACTTTCTGTGCAACTACGAATTAATAAATATTTCCAAGTATTTGACAGATTTTTTTTAAATAAATTAATAAGTAATGAACATTTTTTAAATATATATATATATATATATATATTACTATTTTTTCGATAAATTTCTAATAATAATATTATTAATACTCTTACACAATTTTTTTTCCATATATTCTGAAAACAAATAAAAAAAATTATTCTTGTCTTAAATATATAAACTTGTTTGTTTTTTTCTACACAAATAAAAAAGTTTATTTGGAAAAACAAGATTTACAAACAAACTTATTTCTCGAACTTTATTTAATTCATTCAAATAATAGTTGCATGTTTTAATATACTTATTTAATAGACATATATTAGTAGAAAAAAATATTCTTTAATATAAAAAACTTGATTATATATTTGAAAAAAAAAACAAATTAATTTTTTTAATGACTGACAGAATAAATAATAATATTTTTGACTCTCCATCTTCAAACTTTTTGACTTGTGGACCAATAATGTTAGGGACAAATCAAATCTTTTGGAGGAAACGTTGTTGGACCAATTCTTGGGATTATAATTTAGAACAGGTATATTGTGATGAATTTTTATATGTGAGACGAGTAAAATAAGAGATGACCCAAATAATAATACTCTTAGTATACAAAATAATATTTTTTCATGAATGATCCAAATAAAAGATCTGTCTCACAAAATACGACTCCGTGAGACCGTCTCACACAAATTTGTCATAATTTATTGAGCATTGAATTATCTTCATAATTTTTTTTTTTTAAAAAAAATCTGTTTAACTATTGATGAAATCATATGATTCGAGAAAAATTATGTTAAATATGGATTTTTTTAGTCAAATAAATTTTTTTTATTCAAATAAATTCTTTAAATCTATATTTTTTTAAAAAAAGAGCTTTAAATTCATTTTAACTGAAATTATCCAAAAATGGGAATTTCATTAATTTTATAGTGATTTTGACACGTCGATTGATATAATTTTAAATTTTAAATCATATAATTTACTTGGATAGAAAAAATACAAAAAAATCTTAAATAAAAATGTATATAAAAACCTGAAAATTTTATTTTATTAAGTAAAATATATCTATGTCAACTAATTTTTAATGTTCAAAATATTAAATTTTCTTTTGGAAAATGGGCAAAAACTTGTGTGAGACGGTCTCACGGATCTTATTTTGTAAGACAGATCCTTATTTGGAACATCTATGAAAAATATTACAATTTTATTATGATTCACATAATTTTTTTTAATGTATTAATTAAAGAGTAGGTCTCTTGTAAGACGCTCTCACGAATCTTTATCTGTGAAACATGTCAACCCTACTGATATTCACAATAAAAAGTAATACTCTTAGCATAAAAAGTAATATTTTTTCATGGATGACCCAAATAAGGGATTCGACTTACGAAATTGATCCGTGAGACCGTCAGTTTTTGTGTTAATTAAATTATATTAAACTTTGAGACATGGTCCATCGTTGGATCTCTTGAGCTCAAACCAACGGTGTGGATCCATTCTCACCGTTTCATGATATTTCCCCATTTTGTCTAACCCCATAAACCCTTTGACTCGGCCATTTCCTCTCTCTAGGGTTTTTCACTCACTGCTAAACCAGTAGCGGCACGAAGAAGGAAAAAAGGTACAATTTTTTAATCTTTTTTCCTATATACTCGAAGCAGCATCAGTGATCTTGCGTTGATGAGATCTAGTTATTTTTCCGATTAATACTGTTCTTGGGCCTTGGTTTTTGTTGATTTTCGTATTTCTTGATTTTTTTTGTGATTTTGATTTTTCTACTATCTTTGTGTTTATCTATGTTTTGATTGTTTTTTTTTTTTGAAAGATTGTTTTGATTAGTTTTGTATCTGGTGAAAATGTTACATTTCTTGAATTGTCATGGCTGTACTGAGAACATCCTGTTTATGGTCTTCCTAACACAATGTTCTTTGTTTTTTTCCTGGCGATCTGTGTTTAAGTATATTTCCTTGTTAGATTCCTTGTCATCTAAGGAGTATAATTATAGGCTGGAGCAATGGCTTTCTTGAGAAAAGCTGGGAATATGTTGGGGAAAACTCTGAGTTCGCGTATCAATCAGGAAATCACATCTTCCAGACCTTCCATCTTTCAAGCTATTAGATGCATGGCAACTTCGAAGCTCTTTATCGGAGGTGCGATAACATTTTCGTTTGAGGTCCACCTCCGTCAGCTAGGCTAGATTCGTCTTTTCAAATTTGTATCACACACGTGTTTTTATTCTGCAGGACTCTCGTACAGCACTGATGACATGAGTCTGTCAGAGACTTTCAGCAAGTATGGAGAAGTTGCTGAAGGTACTGTATTCCTAAATTGTATCATGCCTTCACTTTTTGTAACTTTCTCGTTCTGCATACAGCTTTGTTGATTCTATTTTATGGATGAACAGATGGTAAATAGTCACTCAGCTAGCATAATGTTGAAGATTTAAATCTCATACCATGCATCTTTATAATATTAAAAAGAGATATCCTATGCGTTGGTGCTGGCCTAAATCATGGTCATGACTATGATCGTGTTCCATGCTCAAAATATGTGGATTGGACTAGATTTGTGGATAAGATACTTGTTTCTTGGGGTGCATCCTTGACTTAATGTTTGACCAGCTTGTATGGCATTTTATACCCTTCTAAGTAATCATATCAGGGAATGAACTCGTTTCTTTTTCATGCTTGTTTTTATAAACTCAATCATTTATACTTTGTTTGGAGGCGATGCACCGGTGATAACTGTATTTCTTGCAGCTAGAGTAATTGTGGATCGTGATACTGGTAAATCAAGAGGATTTGGCTTTGTTACTTACGCTTCCGTTGATGATGCATCTGCTGCTATCCAAGCTCTGGACCAACAGGTGCTATCATTGCGCACTTCTGTTTCCACATATTAATTCATTTTCCTCAAGTTACTCTGGAGAATAATTGTGTTTTTGTCAAACATATTTCATTTACATATAATTGGCATCCATTTTGGCATCACTTTAGGAACTCCATGGTCGTAGGATAAGAGTGGATTATGCAAATGACAGGGCACGTGGTGGGGGTGGTGGTTACGGTGGTGGCTATGGTGGTGGTTATGGTGGTGGGGGCTATAGTAACAATGATGGTTATGGGGGGAATTATGGCGGTGGAAATTATGGACGTGGGGGCGGTGGTTATGGTGGTGGTGGGGATCTTAATTCAGGGGTCGACAAATACGATGGTAGGAATATGAGCTACGGGGGTGATGGTCAGAACTTAGGTGCTACCGGAGGCTCTGGGGGCAGTAGTGATGCTGGTGGTAGCCATTTTGCGAGCTCTGAACAGGAAGGTTTTGGTGACACTTTCGGTACTGGACAAAGCAATCAGTTTGGACGCGGTGATGAAGGTTTCGGCCAAGATGATCCATTGGAAGGAAACTACAGAGACGATGATGACACTCCTGGAAACTATGCTGATCGAAGGGGCTAAGGAAGGCTTGAGGTTATTTTCTTCGGTGGAGAAGTCTTGGAAGATGCAATGAAACTCATTTTATGAACTAAATCAACCATTTTTATTATTGTATTTCTAAATCATACTTTTTTGTTCATGTGTTTGAATCTACTTTGACTTAATGTTTGTATGATATTTTCGTCAGTTGTGTGATAACAAGAAATTATCATCAAATCAGAAAATGTCTATTTTTTTAAAGCTAAAAAGTAATGTCATGATAATTTTTTAACAAATGAAAATAATTATATTGAGAAATATAAAAAAATGTGAAAGACGTGACGTTATTTTTTTGTTTCTATTTCTTGGAAATATTTTTCATCCTCAAGGATTTACTATGTTTCTAAATCTAAACCCGCCCCCACCCCGAAGGGCATGATCGAATTTTACCTCACGGCCATCATCGCTCCCACTTTGCAATCAAACTAATCTTACCACAGTATTGTATACCAACGTATAATTTAATATTCCTAAAAAATCGTATAATTTAGTAAGACGCTGTTATATATCAAAAACAAATCAAACACATCGAAGTTTGGAAATGTTCAAATCAAACTCCCACTTTGCAATCAAACTAATCCTCGTACATAAACAAATCCTTGTTGAAAATCTCTCTCATACTAGTCAAACATAGGCCACAAACACATTGTGCAGGCCAGAAACAGACATTTTAGTAGTATAGAGAAATGGAAAGCATGAAAAACAACTGCCGACGACACAAGTTTGTTTCCCGTAATACAATGTCAACCACGGAGAATGTTATTATTATTAAAACCAAAAATAAATTCCGAACGGCGGGTGTGTCGCTGAAGAGTATGAAAATAAAATAATATTCGAATTACTTTTATTTCGACAGTCATCTGATGAGGAGGCAGAAGACATTGTGGGATTAACCCTCCAGTGCTGATGCTCCAGAAATAATCTCTGTCAGCTCAGTAGTGATAGATGCTTGACGAGTCCTGAGAGTGCACATAAAGACCGAGTTAAGAATGTAAGAAAATAACGATTTGAAGTTAATGTCTTGTAATTTGTCACAAAATAAATCGTATGTATAAGCCTTTTCAGCATCCTAGGTAAACCCGACGATGGTTCTCTTCAAACAGTATTTCAAAACTGGAATCATTTCCAATGACCTACAACTTGATTGAGGTTAAGAAAAACAAGAAACCAAAACTGCAATTGAAACTATACAATCATCTCAAGTTTTGAGAATCCAAATTCATATGGATCACTTAATTCAATGCAAACTACTTGATTTATATTAATTATTTACAAACCCCTTTATTTATTTATTTATTTTCATAGTAAAAAATAAAATAATTATATTATCTTGTAATACAATTATTTATCAAATAGTAAGATGACCTTCCGAGAGAAGACGGTACTTATTTTTCCCTAAAATAAAGAAATAAACTTCAGTTTGAATCATAATTGAACCGGAACCGAACATGTCTAAGGGTTCAATTCTAATTCCACCATCCATAGAGCCTCAAAAGTAGGTCTTGAAACCATGGCTAGATCTAATTCTGAATCATCCTACATTTAGGGATCATTATCACTTTACAACTTTAATCTCAAAGTTTGAAATGATAGCTTTCTAGTCAGCTAATCCCCCGATCCCTCTCTTGTATTAACTTTACAATTTCCATGTCCTTGTATTTTCCGCAGGTTCCCAAACATATTAAAACATTTAATCCTAATCTATTTTCAGTCAATTTGACCCCAAACTTTTATCCCATATACTCATTTCTGGTTCGGTCAATTTTGGTGAACTTGACAATATTTAGTAAGATTGTCCAAAAACACAACAATGAAGTAGAAGTACATGGATATGCAGATCATAGAAAGAAAATGCATCTGCGTGCACAAAAAAATGGTCTACGTCGATGAGAAATTGGCGAAACCTGTTATAAGTAAGAGTGAGACGATCAAGCATATCTCCTGCATTTCGGCTAGAGCTATCCATAGCAGACATTCTAGCACCTTGCTCACTGCAAGCATTCTCTAATAGTGCATTGAACATAACCTGACGAAATCATTAACCGTCTTTACAATGCAAAACATGCGAATAATTGATCCTAAACCTAGACATACCAGTCGAAGTTAACATTGGAGATATTGAATTATTGATTAGAAAGGTAGACCTACACAAGAAACCTAAGCACACCAGTCGAAGTTAACACGGGAGATATGAACTATTGATGCAAAGGTAAACCTACACAAGTAAACTGGAATTCGGAAAGATTCTGAAGCACTTCTGACTTTGTTTCGCCACCTTCAATCTCATAAGAATCCAATTCCCCAAGTTTTCCCCCAGCTTCAGCTTCTCTCTCCACAACCTATAAGAACGTCGTTTACAATAACATTCATTGCTTATGACACACAGAGATGGCATCATGCCAATATATGAAGCTGATGCGATGCTGACCTCGGGAGATAATACAGTTGCAGTTGTTGGCACAAAGGATACAACTGAATGGAACTTATTGAAAACAATTCTCAAAGCATCGTACTCAACATTCTTCAGGATATCGTCTGCAAGCACAGCAACCTGCAATCAATAGAACTTACAAAATCAGAAGACATAACAGATTTCAGGAAGAAAACTGCTCCTTTTAATGCATTTACATTTTCTGTAACAATCACAGATCGACAAGGTTGTTCCGACTATCTAAAATTTCTACTGGATTATGAAGAGATACTGAAAATCCAGATCTAAGAAAACTAGGTTAGCAAAATCAAAATCCATACAGACATCCAAAAATCAATTGAAATATGACTGAGGCACTGAGCTAATCCAGATAACTGCCTACAGAGCATTAAAATGTTTAAAACAACAAAAAAATTATCAGTATTGCATTGAATAAAACTAGCAACAATAACTACTTCATATAATGGCCCGTAAACTATCAGAGATGGCACATCTGCCATAAGTAAAAATTCTCTCACACATCTATAGAATGTGAAGGTGTACTTTTGAATTTAGGCAACAAAATACTCGAGATGTGTTCATATCATGTAATAATAGTTTGAACGACTGGATTTAACCAAACATAAATCAAAGTGGATTTGGTGGAGTTCAGATAGCAGTCATTACAAGATATTATTGACTACATCAATACAGAGTTTTTCTAAGCTAATGAAAGCAAGGAACAAGAGTAGCTGAATTCAAAATAAGGTAAGTGAGCTAGAAAAACTATACAAGGAGGCTTATTTTTTGACTAATTTGAAAGCCTCGATTACAAAGAACAATCACTGAAACTGTACTCATAGAAAAGGCCCGAAATACTACCTGAGTATAGTTCAGTGGATTTTTCTGCAACTCAGTTATTGATAGCTCAATATCTTTCTTTGAATCACGCACAAGTTGGGCCTTAGCCTTTTCTCCCAAAATAACATATTTACTTTCCTTTTCCGGACCTGTGGTCCAAAATATCAAGATGCTAATGATCCATATGCCCACTAATGATCAGGGTGAAAGAAACATGAAAACATGCTTACGTGCCTGAATTTATCTTATAAAGGCCCCTGCTTATTTTGACAGAGGTAGAATTGATTCCACCACAAAGACCTTTGTCAGAAGATACTGTCACAATAACATTCTTCTTGACATCAACACCTGATGATTGAAACAAATGGACAGTAAGTAGTAAAACAGTATTTGTCTTGGCAGAATAAAGAACATAATTGATAATACCACCCAACACAGTAGTCAAAGAAAAAGCTAATCGTATAAACGAAAATGGACAATGCAATGCCCAACCCTCTGTTGTGGAACAAGAACAAAACCATAATAGAGATACAGAAGGGATTAAGCATTATTTTGATTTGCTTCAATTCAGAGTCAGTAGGAAACTGTAATATTTTGGGAAAGTACCAGCATCCCCACCCAACAAAACAACCACCCCTCCATCCACTAAAAGTAATAACACAGAATGCGAGACACGGAGATTAATTCAATTTGATATTTCTGGGTCGAATTTCCATTTATACATTACAAACAATACAATAACAAATTTGACGATTAAAGGACTGAAAAATTGTGTGTACTATGCTGCCCACAGTCAAAAGCTCCCTTTTTATTCAATATAAGAGATGTGCAATACCAAAAAGCCCTGAATATGAATGGAAAAGTACAGTATAATTAACAAGGGAATGAAAAACTGTCTGCAATCAAAGTTCAGAAAAATAATTCACAAGCTGAACTTGCTTTCATGGCCAATGTAAAGAAATATTCATCTCATACAACTTCATATCTATATCACCACCAAACTCTACGTTTATCATAGATCCACTACAGAGTTCGAATTCAGATACAACTCCAAAGTAAATAATCATGTTGCACCAGAAAAAAGACAATTCATGTTATGAATGGCATACTTCCAGCAGACAGTAAATGTTGCCATGAATAAAAAAACATTTAAAAGAAATCAACAGAAACAACAGACAAAACACTTGGTAACTTTGAGATATAAAATTATTTTGTATTTACTTGGAGTGTCACCAAGCAAAGCAGTGAATGGCTGCCATAGGCCACGTGACTTTTCAGCTCTCGTTTGAACAGCTCGGAGCTTTGAAGCTGCAACCATCTTCATTGCCTTGGTGATTTTTTGAATATTTTTAACACTCTTCATTCGGTTGCGAACTGCAATATTTACATAATCACAAGAACATTTCATCTAAAGTTTTCAAAGATTAACAAACAGAATGGTTCAAATTTTGAGATAAAAAGATGAACAAAATAAGCATTAAATGCAAGAACATACCAATTTGAGTTGAAACTGAACGAACCCCCAAAACAGCCTGCTCCCTGTTAACATATACTGATTGATTTAGATGCAAAGAAATTTAAGTATAACTAAATTATGTCAAAATCATACTTCATATGTTTTTTTGAGTTTTTTTTTTTTTTGGAGTGTTCACTTGCAAGGAGACAGCCTAAAAGCATCGTTTTTCTAACTACCTTCTCAACTTATATTTTATTGCTCTTCAGCTTGATTATTACAAGTATTTAAATACAATTTGAGTGTAGCAAGAAAATATCATGCAAAAATTATAATCACAAAAACTACTTTAATAACTCCTAATTTTATTTTTTAAAAATAAAATTAATTTATACACTAGGTTTGTAAGGAAAACTTACAGTTGATTAAATTTAAAATTTCTACAATGATATTAGTAATAATAAATAAAATTTGCACCATTAAAGATATTTTAGGAATTACATGATTAATATATAAAGATCTGAAAGTAAGAGAGAGAAAGAATAATCCAACCAACTATCATTTTTATCTATTGCTTGTTATTTGAGGTGGGATGGGGGTCATTTTGGTTTCATACATTTGTAGTACCATGCTAATTTTTATTTGCCTCTCCATACTTTTTTGTATTATTGTTGTGCCTAGACACGGGTTGGCACGAGTCCACATCATTCATATAACAAAGAAAAGAAAAGAAAAGAAAGGACATGAGTCGTGGATTTAACCAACACCTCTCACTACAACATTATACAAAAACTTGGCACATTACAGCGAAAGGAAGACCAATTCTGTCAAATTTAATAAAGATAGAATGTTTAATAGAGGAATTTCGAAGCAAAAGTTACTGAAATTTTCCTCCATGAATGCCAATTAGCCAATTCATTGGCTATACACAGATGTAACCGTGTAACACTGATGGTCATAAAAAAATACATACAAAAGCCATTGATCCAGTCTAAAAGGCTTGCACTTGAACACATTTTTTTGCAGCACATGAAACAGCAAGGCAAGCGCAAAACATTGAAAAGCAGAGAAAATCTCCGAAAGTTAAGCATGCAATTCATGGAAATAATTATACTTCATGTGACAGACTTTGAGCTCGTTTGGAATAAAAAGCTCTTCCAAAAAGTTTTTTAAAATTTTATGTGTTTGGATAGGCTTTTTAGTTAATTAAGCTAATATTAGAGCTTTTTGAAAAGCCCAAATTATGAGCTTTTCAATAACCTAGAATCAAAACAATATCCTCTCATCATATCTCAACCTAAATTTTCCTCTATTCTACCAGGTAATATTTTCAAACTCCTCTCTATTTTTCATATAATTTTTTCCTTATAATGCATGACTAATAGAATTTGGATGGAATGAGTCCATTTATTTTTTTCTTAAATAATGTCCATTGATTTTGGGTAGCTGGTCTCCATGTTTGGATTAATCTTATCGTTGTTCAAGCTCATGTGACCATTTAGGATGTCTTGTTTATCAAATATTTACTGAATCAATAAAAAAATAGTCTCCAATTTTTATATTTGTTGGTTTGTGGAGTTGGATTTTGGAACTTGGAATAGTGACAGTGACAATACCATAGCATATACATGATATAATTGACAATTATGTTTTTTATTCATATGTTTGTTTTAGGATTGAAATGACTTATCATTGATAGAATAACAATAAAAATCGAGTTATTAATTAATTATAATTAATCCTAGGTATTATTTGGTCTGATATTTTTCTTATGCTTTATTTTTCGAATATAGAATGTATTCAAAGTTAGCTCCTAAAAGAGGATTATCAGATCTAAGCCAAGTATCTAGATATACGATTAAGAATATTGACCTTGGAGTTGTAGCTGATGAGAATACTAAGGCGGATTGGATCAATCAGAATACCGAAATATTTTAAAAAAAATTTGCCGAGGAAATTGAATCAAGAAATAAGCTTAATAAACATTTAAACAAAGAGGGTCATGCAAATTTAGTTTCAAAATTTTGTGAGAGAACATATCTTTCTTTGAATCACAAACAATTTAAAAATAAAAGGGAAGCTATGATAAAATAATTTGCATTGTGGGCACAACTTATCGGAAATAATGAGACTGGTCTTGGTTGGGATCATAACAAGATGACCGTGCAAGCTTATAATTGTTAGTGGGAGGAGAAGATTAATGTACATAATTTCTATGATACATTTAAATTATTTTTATTTATTTTTGCTTTACATTACAGGAAAATCTCGAGTATGCAAAGTTCAGATTGAGTGGACCCAAGAATTCAGAGTTATTGGAATGCATATTTAAAGGTTATATAGCAACTGGTTATGCTGCAATAGCATCATCAGAGAATCAACCAGATCATAATAATTTGAATGATGATACAAATGATTGAGATGTTAAGTTAGATGGAGAGTTTCGAAATGATATTTATACTAATGCTGGAACGAAGTAGTTATGGAAAACTCAACAATGGATGTTAACAACTCCAAGCAGCAAAGAAAGAGAAAGAGAAATGAGAGTGAGGAAAAAGAATCCAATTGCCACTAGGTTAGTTAATCAACTTGATTGTGAGCTCCAAGAATTTGAGACTCAAAAGTCCATACATGAAACACCAAAGGGTGATCCACGTAGCATTGAAAATTGCTTAGAGGTTCTACGTAATTTGCCTAGTATGGCGGTTGTAGTGAGCAATTCTTCATAGTTACTAGAGTTTTGGGTAAAACGCAAAATAGACAAACATTACAGATTGAAGGACACGAAACTGCAGATTGGTTGGGCATCTACTTTCACTAAAGATGATTTGAATCGCTATTGACATGAGTTCTGTTTTACGCAAATTATTTGAATTTTTCAACTTTAATTTTCTTTATTGAGGAGTTACTTATTTCGTAAATCTTTACATTTTTTCATGTAAGAATCTAAAACATTTATTGTTTATAGTTATATGTCCTATCTTTATCTTTATTTATATATTTTCATTGGATGTCTGAGAGTTCAGATTCAAATGTATCGGATGACTCTGATGCATCAAGTTATTCAGATCGTTCTGTTGATTCTATTAGAAATACACATAACTCTGACAAAAGAATGGTTTTGTTATCATTGTGTGATGTTACTAATTATGTTTTGAAATATATAAGAAGAATGTACGACATCGTGGCTATTAGGGTATCAATGGGTGACGTAGTTATTGAATGGGAATGAGACATGATGCTTTGAAATGTTTGGAATGAGGAAACATGTGTTTTATAAATTATGAGATGATCTACTAAAAATACAGCTTACAGCCAACAAGAGGAGTTGATATATATGAAAAGGTAGGGTTATTTTTGTAGATGATGAGCCAACCTGCTTCAGTTAGAGATGTTCAAGAGCGTTTTTAACACACATGGGAAACTGTTTCAAGACAATTTCACAGCGTTTTAGAGTCCATATGGAAGATGTCGAGAAATATCATCAAACCCGTCAATCCTAAATTTACACATGCCCGTAGACATATTAAGAATGATAAAAGATATTGGCTTTATTCAAATATTGTACAAGGGCTATTGATGGTACATATATATGCATTTGTGTTCCTCCTAGCAAGCAAATAGATTTCACCGGAAGAAAAGGGTTTACTTCAACAAATGTTATGGTTGTATGCTGACTTCGACATGTGCTTCACTTTTGTATGGACTGGTTGTGAAGGTTCTGCTCATGATTATAAAATTTTTAAAGGCGAAAAATGACATTTTCCACTCCGACCTGAAAGTTTGATACTAATATATCTTATGCTTTTAAATTGTTTAAAACAATATTTATACCTTAACTCCTATTTTTTGCACGTAAGTATTATTTAGTTGATGTTGGTATCCTACTTTCAAATTATTTATGGGGCCGTATAAAGATACTAGATATCATTTGCCTCAATTTCGATTGACTCCAAAGTTCAGATCAAGGAATTAAGTATTTCGATTTATTCCAAAGTTCAGATCAAGAAATTAAGTATTTAATTATTATCATTCAAGTTTAAGGACGGTTGAAAGAACATTTGGACTGTGCAAGGCACAATGAAAGGCATTACAAAATATGCCGACATGTTCTCTGTATACTCAATTCAAAATTATAGTAGCGTGTTTTGCTTTGCACAATTTCATAAGAGGGTATGATGCGACTGGAGATATTCTTGAACAACTAGAAAATATTGATGATTTGCGAGAAATCGAACAAGATGATGAAAATGATTATATTTATGATAGAGGTACAAGATGATGAACCAACACAAGACAACAATAGACAAATGAAAGAAGTGAGAAATGATATAAATAACTTATAGCCAATGGAATGTGAGAATTAACAATTATTTTATGTTTTTTAGATTTTCAATGTGAGGATATTGTTATGATTTATAAATTTAATGCTTTATTTAAATTATTTATATTTATAGATTACATCAATAGAAGTATAATAGAAAAATATATATCAATTCGTGAATTAAAAATCATTTCAATTATATGCATCCAAACACATTTTCTGACTGATAAAAGTGCTTTTTATCTATTTATTCAAACACAAAAATAGCACAAAAAAAAACTACTAAAACCAAACAGGCTCTTTAGCTCATACTTTCTTGACATGGTCTAAATTTTGGTAATCACCATCAAGAATAAGCTATCGATGGTCCTTATTTACTGGTTCAATTGACTGACAAGCATAACTGGAACATCAAATCACAATGCTAAATAATTTTCTGCTTTTACACACAAGTTTTTCCCAAATGGCTAAAAATTGCATAAACCTTCGAGAAAGCAGATCGAATAAAAGGGAAAGGGCCAATCTTCGAAAGAAATGAAACAATGAAACAAGAAATCAAAATTTTCCATTTATTTCGATTAGATGAACAGCAAGTTCCACGCGTAGACCACAGAATCCATTGAAATACAAATAAGCAAAACGACACGAAGGAATTCATATACATAAATAACAAGATAAGTCCAAACACTAAAAAACTACAATGCATTTAAATACATAACATACATGGTCTCGTATTCAGAAGGAGCGAGAGAAGAGCGGAGAGGAGAGATAAGAGGAACGGCGAAACGCCTCCCCTCGCGTCTAAGCGCAGCCATAGCCATTGCTACTTCGTTTCGATCCGATCCAGTAGATTCCCTCCTGATGATTCGATCAAAGAAGGTGAGCTTTTAGGGTTTTCTGTATTGCTCCGAGATGGGGGTGATTCAGCTCGGTGTGCGATGGGACTGTCGAGTGGAGGAATTTTATTCAGACTCATACGACGTCGTTGGATCTGTGACAAATACGGCGTCGTTTTCAGACGTAGAAACTCTTCCTGGGGGCCCCCTAAAAGATGATATTTTGCATCGTGGTGCTTAGCTTTGGTTAAAGTTCATTGTGGTCCCTTATGTTTTTTTCTTTTTAATAACAGATCAAAATCATATATTACAAATATTAAAATATTATTTAAAATATGGGTTAATCGATTTTAAAAAGTTTAAAACCGTAACCGAACTAAACAATTTGATCAATTTTTCTTAAATTAGAACCTATTTTCCGAAGTATCCGAATCAAGTTAACGAATTGGATCGATTGATTAATTCAGTTTAACAAAAATTTTCATATTTTGTCAAATCTCTCTCCAAAGGAAGAGACCAACTAGGACAAGTNCATACAGGGACCGATTTGTTTACCAAATAACCAAAATACGTACATTTAAAAAAACATTTATTTTATATGACCGTTTTTTATTTCTTGAAAAGCAAAAATACTTTTTGTCATTGGCAACCACAACAACAACAACAATAATAATAATCACCAAAATTTGAGCCAATATCCATCCCAAAATATTGTCACCCTAACTAACCTTATAGCAATGTACGTCAAGGATTAAAGTAACAAGTGAATGGACCAGCAGAAGACACAAGATCCAAATGTCTAACATTAAGTTCCATCTTCTTGTGCTTTACTAGTCTAAACTTTTCAGGTAAACAAGTATCTCAAAAACTCCTGTGAGACGGTCTCACAGGTCAATTTTGTGAAACAGATATTCTATATGGGTCATCCACGAAAAAATATTACTTTTTATGTCAAATATATTAATTTTTATTGTAAATATGGACATGATTGATCCGTCTCATGAATAAAGATCCGTGAGACCGTCTTATGAAAGACCTACTCAACAAGCATAGTCCTGCTCAGCAGTAAAATATACCGCATTTATCAGCCTCTATTCAATTATAGTGTCCCTTCTCCTCAAACTGAATCCAACTTTCACTCACATTTCAAAACCAATTACTCACTTCACGGTCTACTAAACAAATTCGCATCGAACACACAACAAACAGGTAATCAAATGAGTGCACTGACTCAAATCACACAGATTACATTTATCCTTGACGAAAACCACCAGAGACCAGATAAACATCTTTATTTTTGTCCTTCAGCTTCTTCACCAATGCATCAATTCCAGGAGAAAGTCTAAACAATCACATGCATCAATACTTTGGTTGAGAAATATGTCATTTATTCTTCTTGCCACGAAACTAGATGGTTGTTTTGAGGTATACAGCACATATAAATTCTATTTGCCTCTAACGTATTGACAAACGAGAAGCACATACATAACAATCCAACATTCCTCGCTCAAATGCATGTAAATAAGCAGTCATTTCAAATCTATCACATCTTCTTCAAGATGATCCAAAAATGACTATAAAAGAAAAGAAAACGGCATGCCAGGTTTCGTACTTTGGAGGTCTCTTCTCAAGGAAATCTTTCACCTGAGAGAATGACGGAGTGAAAAGAGATAATCTGGCAGCCAATGCCTGCTCAAAAGGAACGGAGCCACTCATTGCCCTAGCATAACCAACAAATTAAAATAAACTCAAATTCCATCGATGGGGTAACTAAAAAAGACGAGAAAAGAAATATGAATAATAAAAATGACTTAAGAAATGAAATTTAATCAATTTCAAGTAAACGAAAGGTTTGAGAAATTTTCAATGGATAATGAATGAATTTGACAATTAACTAGCAGTTCATATACCAAAACGAGTCTTATTTCATTTTCAAGTAAATTATATATCAATCGACTCAGTTTCATCGTTCAGATATCAGTTAATAGTAAAAATAATCTGTGTTCTAATTTAACTCAACATTCTAACAGGAGTCTTACCTCATGGAGATAAATATGATTGAATCAATGGGTGATACCCGCAGTTGAAGCAATCTGCGAGAAACACCAAGCAAAGTTGTAATAGCTGACCGGGAAACTCTAACAGAGCAACCAAATGCAGTCAATTCCAGAGAACAATCTTCAGCATATATAACAATAAATTTATGGTCCGCTGTAAAATTTCATAAACAATAAACTTTGTACCTGGCACACAATCATCAAAATGTGCGCACTTCCCCTTCCAGAGATAATAAGCAAGAATTATCAAATTATCTCACAAACAATAGCAGTTCATCTGCACATATAAAAGACATAGAACGACTATAAATAAGATAACCAACACCAATATGGTAATTTACTAAGATCTTTATGTAAATCGAAATCAACTTAACAGAAAATGATGACTGTGCATAAGCCCATTTTTGAAGAACAACAAAAATAATTAAAGGGTGGAATGAGACCTGGATTATCCGTACTTCCGAGAGGACGATCTGATATTGGCAAAACCCAATCTGTCACTTTGACTCAATACTTCTTGACTTTAGTAGCAAGCGAATCTTACTGTTTATAAAGTTACCAATAATCTTTACAAGAACAAAAACCATTGCGGAAGTAGTGGAAGCGTCTGGTATCACGAACAGCGATTTCTTGATTTATGATCCTCGAGGCAAACTTCATATATTCATGGCAGTCTCCACATATGCGAAGATTTTTGAATATTCTAATTTTTCCGCTTTTGACCTCTCTTGTAAGAGCAAAACCCAAAGCCAACCTTTCACTATGATGAAAAAGGTTCTCTCTTTTTTCATTGTCTGGCACATTATGAAGTACATAATCCGTGTTTGGTACATAGCCTGCCACAGTAAGCCTCTGTCCCAACTCTTCCAACTTCTGATGGATGTCCAGTAGACATGGATGTGTCGCATCTTGAGATAAGAAAACATGAACTTGAGCATCAATCTCTACCCAGCTGCACCCAGGTTCTTTTTTAATGCCCTTACTGGACATGGATGCCCGAATACGCGACACGTCATCCCACATTCTTCTACTAGCGTAAATATTAGATAACAAGATGTAGTTTGAACCTGTTTCTGGGTCAATTTGAAAAAGTTTCTCAGCAGCTCTTTCACCCAATTTGACATTTCCATGAGCTCTACATGCCCCAAGAACATTCTCCCAGATCAAAACATTTGGTGTTAGTTCCATGCCATCAATGAGGCTTTCAACTTCATCGAATTTTCCTGCTCTACCAAACATATCCACCATACAAGCATAATGTTCAATACACGGAGATGTTCCAAACAATTCTCTCATGGAGTAAAAATGTTTTTTCCCTTCTTCAACCAAACCCAAGTGACTGCATGCTGCAAGGATCCCGACAAAAGTGACCACATCAGGCAACACATTTTCCTTCATCATTGTCCTGAATGCTTGAAGAGCCTTATCGTCCTGTCCATGTTGAGAATATGCACATATAATTGTGTTCCATATAACGGTGTCATCTAACTGAGTGTCATTAAACAATGACTCAGCGGCATCAATATGCCCACATTTCCCATACATATCAATCAATGCACTTGCTACAAACATGTCATCTGACTGACCAGCCTTAACGGCGAGAGAGTGTAATTGTCGGCCAATCTCAAGGCTTGCAATCTCAGACGAGCCATTCAAACAACTAGCAAGTGTGAATTCGTTTGGAGTAAAACCATCTCTCCGCATCTGATTGAAGCATTGGACACTTTTTTCAGCTTGATTGGTCTGTGAATAACCGGAAATTAACACGGTCCAAGTGAAGACGTCTTTCTCATTTAATCTATTAAAAATAACTTCAACATCTTCCATGCACCCGCACTTGGCATACATGTCAATTAAAGCGGTTCCCACATATGCATCATCATCAAAACTATCTTTAATTACGAGCGAGTGCACTTGTTTCCCGAATTCAATATTCAAGAGGCTAGAACAAGACCTCAGAGTGCTAATGAATGAGTACAGGTTAGGCCTGTAACCTTCTGTAAGCATCTGCTTGAAAATTCTGTTTCCTTGATCAGAAGTTTTCTCATCATGGAATCCAGATAAAAGGGCATTCCAAGAAACTACATCCCATTTCGTCATTCTGTTAAAAATATCATACCCATCATAAATTGATCGAAATTTCATATACATAGAAATCAATGCATTACTGACCAGATCATCATAATCAAAACCAAATTTGTAAGCACAAGCATGAATGCTTTTACCAAATTTTAGGTCACCCAAATCAGTGGCCGCACTGATAATACTGGCAAAGGTGAACTGATTGGGCCTCACACCAGAATGCCTCATCAAGCAGAACAATTTGGCTGCTTCTTCCTTTTGACCTTGTTGATCGAGGACACTGATAATAGAACTCCAAGCGACTATATCAGGATCTTTGATCCCCTTGAACACTTTAAGGGCATCATTTACCAAACCACTTTTTGAGTACATATTAACCAGGCTACAACTGACAAAATCATCAAGCTCACCCCCAACCTTGATCACCATTGAATGGATGGCCCGTCCACCTCTAAAATTACTGGAACAGGCAACTCCCTTCAAAATTATTGACAATGTGTGATTACTAAACCTCATTTCTAGCTCTGACATTTCGCAAAACAATTGTAAAACTGCCTCTCCATGTCCTGCCTGTGCATAACCGTTGAGCAAAGCATTCCACGACACAGCATTTTTCTCTGGCATCAAACTGAAAACATCATCTGCATATTCCATCTCCCCACATTTGGCGTAAAGATCAATTAAAATGGAACCAACAAAAACATCTGAAAGCCTGCCAATTTTAACCACTTCTGCATGCAACTGTTTCCCAAGCTCCAAATCAGAAATCATTGAACAACCCTTCAAAACTGTCGCCAAAGTAAACTCATTGGGTCTCACATCCTCCCTCCTCATCTCACAGAACAGCTCAACACTTTCCACACCATACCCTCGAGCTACAAACCCTGAGATCAAAGCCGTCCAAGATACAACTTCTTTCGTTGGCATTTGCTCAAAGACATTTCTTGAAACCTCCAAAGCCCCACATTTTGCGTAGAAATTAATCAAAGAAATCCATAAATGCACATCAGGCTTGGTCTCGCACCTAACGATACGGCCATGAATCGCTTTACCGCCAGCCAAACACAACTCGTTCGAGTAATTTCTCAGCATTTCAGAATACCATATAAGCCTAGCTTTAACATCTCTCCCAGAAAAGCAGCTCAAACTTATAGCCCGATCAGATGAACGCTCCATACAAGGAGTCTGCTGTTCTTTAAACCCATTGACAAGTACAAATCTTTTCCGGTTTCTTTCACAACTAAACCCGCCATCGAGCATTTCCGTAGTTCTTACAGCGGAAGCACCAAGGGAAGAGCGGGAGCAAAACCAAGAAAACCGATTCTTTTTACTCGGGCATTGCGTTGAACATCTTCTGGGCAATCGATGACCAGTTAAAAGAACACCCCGGATAACATTAGAGGGATGGTTGAGCATCGGTAGAGTCGCGAAATCGCGTCCCATTAAAAAAAAACTAAAACCACCTCCTCTGGTCGCAGAAGCTCCGCAGCAAAACTTTATATGGAGAATTGATAACCCACCAAATACAACGGATTACTAACTACCCGAAATGGAAGCAGGAAAAGAGCAATTTCGACAGAATTTGATTGCCAATCCATGTTCGAGTTATCTATCCGGAGCACAAGTGCGGAAGAAGAAAATGGCGAGGCTGGATATATTTTGGATTTTGGCTCTCTTGTTTTCTTTTTCTCGAAAATATTTTTTTAAAAATTAATTCTTTTAACATTAAATAATTTTTATTTAAAAAATCTATATTAAAATAAAATTTTACAAATGTTTTTCTAATAATTATTGAAACATATAATATTTATTATTATATATTTACTTTTATGATAGGAGTAATATGATTGTTTAAATATTTAAAAGAATAAATAAAAATAAAGAAATATTTTATTTGTAGATGGTATGAGTCTAAAATTCACTAGAACAGAATTTTATGATAATTGATTTATAACTCTTTTAGGAATTTCGTGATTTCTGTTTTAAGGCATAAATAATCTTTAAATTTTTAATAATCGACTACCATTTCACTTGTATACGTTTTTTTTTTTAAAGTACTGACACATTTTCATATTTATTTGATAAGTAAGTCTTTTGTAAGACGATTTTACAGATCTATTTTCATTAGACAAGTCAATTCGGTCCATATTTAAAATAAAAAGTATACTTTTATCATAAAATATAATAATTTTTTATGAATCAAGTCGGATTGGAGAAATGTCTAATAAAATTAATTTGTGAAACAATCTAACGTAAAATTTTGTGTTCTCATGTCTTCACTAAAGATTTAATCAGGACGGTGTCAAATAGAGGAAGGGGCAGCCGTCCCACGTAAATTTTTCATATCCTAAAACTCGTCAAAATTTTAACTCATTGGATCCGGGGCAGATCCAATGACTATTTTTTATCCAAATATGTTGGAACTTAAGTACCATATCACTCAAGCTCGATTCGATTTTGTTCGAACTTAAACTCGATTGAGTAATCAATTTCAATTTCTAGCTCGACTTGTGTACATGTCGAGTCACTCGATCTCGTACTTGAAAAGCTCAAAAGCCTTTCTAACACTTTGATAAAAACGTTTAGGGTTTAATAAGTTTAGGTATATATATTGACAAAAATAAATTTTAAATTTTATATCCTCTGGTTTTTTTTTTTAAATACTCGAGTAACTCCAGAGTTACATGAATATAAACAGCTAAAACTCGAGCTCGGTCAAATTAAGTTCGAGTCGAGTTTTGATTGAGTTGTTCATGAGTTACTCACGAATAACTTGACTCACTTACACTCTTGTACTTTTGCTACATGGAGCTGAAAATTTTACGGCAAAATTTTAGGTCATTATATGTTTTGTTAAATTTATTAAACTCCTTTCAATTCTTAATCACTCGGCATAGGAATCTTGCCAAATCAAATTCTAAAAAAAAAATTCTAATTGAATTTAACATCAATTAAAAAAAAATTCAAATCAATGTTATGGTCCCAAATAAATAAATTTATCTATTAAAAAACTAATGAAAAATAATTTTAAATTTGATAAAAGAGATCTAACAATAATTAAAGAGCAGGTCTCTTGTGAGACGGTCTCACGAATCTTTATCTACGGCCAACCCTATCGATATTCACACTAAAAAGTAATACTCTTAGCATAAAAAGTAATATTTTTTCATGGATGACTCAAATAATATATCTGTATCACAAAATACGACCCGTGAGACAGTCTCACACAAAGTTTGCCATAATTAAACCGTAACCATAGCTTTCAAGATTAATAAAAAAAAGTTTAAATAAATAGAATATATTTTTCCAGATTGTGACCAGGGAAGCAAGCGGTCCATGCTTCAAATCAATTGCTGACAATGAAGAACGATTCAAGTTTCTTCCCAATTCTCCCAAAATGAGAAGAGCGTCGGTGATGACGTTTAAAGTATACTAGTCGTCGCTTAAAGGACATATGCAATAACAATTATCGATATCAATCAAAATCGTAAATTATTTAATCCATCACGATCTCTCGGGAGGGTCGATCCTTATTAATAACCGATGTGATTAGCTCTCACGTGTCATTTGGTGCAAATGATAAGATTCAAAATACTTGTTTCATCTAACGCCTTAGATCAGAGTTATGTGATAATTGGAGTTAAAAATAGTTATTTTATTCAGATTGTAATTATGAAAAGATGAAAAACTTGGCTAAAAATAATAATTATGTTTGAAGATGTAAAAAATTAAAAGGAAAATGAATTTTTGGACAAAGAGAATAAAAAAAGCAATAAAGTCTAGAAAATCTGTTGTCATATAACATTCTTTATAATTTCTTCAACAACAATCACTATTGCCATAAAAAAAACTAAAACTGAACTATTTGTAATCTCTTTTCAATATATTTGCACTTATGCATACATAATAACATAATATATATACGTATAGATTTGATCGTACTCACTGTGGACACTTACGTGAGCACCAACGTCCACTTGTTGAATGTGATGAAAGTTTACATTGTTTTGGCATGGTAAGCTAGCTATCTGGTTTCTTTGATGGCTGGATGGTATGTTGCCTGTAGAGACTCGCGATTCTGTTGTTGGAAGGAATCCATGTTCATAGATTGCTGAAGTAGATCATGAACATATTAAATTAATGGAAATCAGGCATAGATCTATTGATATCGGCGACGTTAACATTGGCTAGCTTTCAATTGAGCGAGAGACGGAACTAGAGAAGGCACGGGGAAGGGTGGTGATACAAATGAAGGGGCGGCGATGGTGCTGAAAGGCATGGCTCGGTGGAGTAGGAGGGGCGTAAAAGGTTGGGGCATGCTTCGCACCAGGTTGTTCACATCGACGATTCCAATGCCAACCGGCCCCATTCCCATTCCCATTCCGAGTCCCATTCGTCCCAAAAGCGACATCTGAAGTTGTTGTTGCATCCCTAAAGGCATCACCGTTTGGGCAGGCATGGCTCTTGCATTGCTCAGGATTTGAACTTGTGCTTGGAGTTGTTTTAAGTACTCGATCACCTCGTCTAACATGGATTCTTTATCAGTATGTGATAGATGATTTTCATCAAGTAATTAGTATTTATAAATAGGCCATTGAAATTCATATATAAAATAGTATACTGTGTCACTCGATTTTCTTTCGAAATTGCACTAAAACCTGACGGTGCGATGTATGTGATGCAGTGAGATGATGTTTGTTATAATTGAGTCTCGAACTCGATTCTCATATCAAATTTAAGATCTTAATGTCAGATGAGCTATAAGTCATCAATATACACGAAGCAATTTTAATTACAGATTTTTCGGGCACATATAATTACGTGCATTTAATTAGGGTTTTGCATAGAGACGACATAAAGTTTTTCCTCTTATACTCGTTTTCTGAATCTGTGTGTTGTCTTGCTTTACATAAGTTTCATATTGTATTTTAGAAAATAAGTTTAATATATTTCTAAAATTATACTTTATAATAATAAATAAAAAATATATATGAATAAAATAAATTGTTTTAAGAGTAAATACTTACCATGTTGGCATTAGGCAGTAACTTCTGCATAGCCACATCTTCTCGTTGATCTTGTCTCTGCGTCTCTAGTACCATGCATTATATTGAAGACAATCAATTAATTAGTAACATTTTGAAACCATTGTTGTATTAATTAGTAACATTTCGAAACCATTGTTGTATAAAATATGTCATTAAATTCTTGTTTTTAATGATTTTTTTATTTTATTTTTGAATCAGGAAAAAAAAATCATTGTTGTATTAATAATTCTTTTATAGATAATCGAAAGCGAAATAAAAATCAATATAGAGTTAAGAAACATTTAATCACTTTGCGTCATATCCGTCGTTCGGAGAATGTTGTTGCACACAAACTTGCTTCGTTTGGTATTTCTTCTCAATCCCCCTTTGTTTGGGGACATGGGAATTTTCCGTTTTGGTTGGTTGACCTTGTAATGAATGATCTTACTATCTCGTAATAAAGTTACAAGCTTTACCATAAAAAAAAAGTAAATTTTTTGTTAAGATTAAGATTTGGACATAACTCAATCCCAAATGTTAACTCAAGAGGGGAGGATTATCCAAATCCATATATGTAACTCCCATGGATTTTATTTAACCTATGTGAGATAACTAATACACCCTCTCAAGAATTAATATCTAGAGTATGAAGTTTATAAATGAACCGACTATGGGCAGAAAGGTTAGCTCAACTATGGACAGTCCAACACATAACGGTAGAACCTGAGCTCTGATATTATGTTAAGATTGAGACTTAGACCTAGCTCAACCCCAAAAGCTAGTTCAAGAGAGAAATATTATCAAAGTCCATATATGTAACTCTAAATATTTTATCTAATCGATGTTGGACAGCTGACATTTCTCTCCTTGTATTATAACATGCATCATATTATTAATTTTGAAATGTATAATTTATTTAAGAAACTTAATGAATTTTGCGTTTTAAATAATACAGTAATAAAAAATAAATAATATATTTCTTGTGAGACGAATCAGCTTTTCTCATATTTATAATAATAAGTAATACTTTTAACATTAAAAGTAATAATTTTTTATGGGTGATCAAAATAGGAGATATGTCTCATAAAATTTAC
Source organism: Primulina huaijiensis (assembly GCF_012295235.1). Classification (NCBI taxonomy): domain Eukaryota; kingdom Viridiplantae; phylum Streptophyta; class Magnoliopsida; order Lamiales; family Gesneriaceae; genus Primulina; species Primulina huaijiensis. The sequence continues at coordinate 23,846,681 of NC_133309.1, read as the reverse complement.
TCATGACACCGTCTCACAAAATTTTTTGTGAAAAATAAATATAACAATATATAATTATTATCTTGGCCTTTCACCATTCCGAAAAGAAATAACTCAGTGTTGTTGGGGGATATTACAAGTATATATTACAATATAGTTGTGTAATATATTTTTTTATTCTAACATTTTGTGAAAAATATATTGCTCATTTTTTCTTCCCGGAAACACGAAAGTAAACCAATTTTTTTGTGTGGCAATACAACAAGCAACGTATGGAAAAAAAATTAAAATATTATCCAAAAGTAATAATACTTTTATCACAAAAACTTTCATGAGATCGTTTTACAACTCTAATTCAACTAACTTATGAAAAAAAATATGATTTTTATGTCAAAATATTATTTTCTTTGCATATATAAATCAGATCAACTCAATTCACGAATATAAATATGTGAGACCGTCTCACAGTAAATATGTTCTACTTGGATATATTTGCTTTCCCAAGTGATTGATAAGCATACAATTTTATTTTCAGAAATATTTACATATATTTCTCTCTTAAAACGCCTTTTTCCCCATAAAATAAAACGTCTTTTTAATTTAATTTTTTTAATATAT